>NW_022738561.1:659908-670496 GCF_011630105.1 Anneissia japonica
TATATAATTATTATTATTACGCTGCCTTCCTCTACATTAAAAATATTAGATCTTCCAATATTTATTAATCTTATAAGTACACTGTACAAACACTTTTTTTACTTTCTCCTCCACCCAGATTCTTTGGCAAAATTATTTTGCTAATTAAGAAAAATAAAATCTTATTTTTCTGCCCTTCTCTGATGATCTCTAAAAAGCATAATTCGCTAACCAAAGAAAAATGTCGGACCAAACAAACAGCAAACCGGCCCAAGACTCGCGCGCTTGGCCGACGAATCCGATCGTCTGCGGCGCTGCTGCATCCATGGGCGTGGATCGGTAGTGGACAGGGGGACACGTCCCTCACTTTTCAAAATAAGGGGACATCATATGAATTTTCCCTGCCACGTTCCAGCAATCCATTATAGTTAAAACCCCACTTTTAAAAGCGAGTTTGAAAATTTTGTCTATTCACTTCATGCTCTGCTTCAAGTGCGGTGCGCATTTCCGGACCAATTCTGAGTAAAAACGCAATTGTTTGTACATTTCGTAACCATCTCAGTATCCACTCCATCGATTTTATGGGTGCAACAGTTATCAGAGGCTAAATTTATTATTAAATCAATGTACTGTAGGCTACGTTGTTACAATTGGAAGCGTGTAAACCTATTATTATGCAAACATTTTTACAAAATCAAAGGTGCAAAATTTCTATTATAAGCGATTTATTTATTTTGTATATTATTAAGATCAATGCCGTAGCCAGCTCTTGGGACAGTTGGGACAGTCCCACACAATTTTCTAATGGGCCCACAAAGAATGGGTCTGCATTTTAAAAAATGGGCCCAAATTACGCAGTTATGCATAAAATGAGTCCACTTTTGAAAAATGGGTCCAGATTTCTCATATTTAGCTTATAATGGGTAACATTTTAAATGAATGGGTCCACATTTTTCATATTTTTGCGTAGAATGGGTCACCTTTTTTAGAAAATGGGTCCACATTATTTTGTATTTACGGGTAAAGTGTGTCAACCTGATATTGTCCAGCAATGTTTGAAAATCCCGGCTACGGCATTAAGACCCGTTTATCTAGTGTTCAATAATATCTGCATGCATAGATTCCTGTTTTTCCTAATTTCAAAAAATTATAGTTATAATTACCGTATAGTGTAGTTATAGTTATAATTATGTTATATAGCCTTTAGGCCTATTAAACAATAATTATACAGTTGACACGGATGTCCGTCTATTTTGGCTTATTTAAGTAGCGATACTACAAGTTTACGAACTCCGCCTATGTTACTTGACGCAATCTCGCCATGACATCATGATAATGATAAATGAAGTAAATCACCTCTATGTTTGTGAAATAAAAATGCTAACTAATGTTTTGTGTGCTTCAGAAACATAATTTATCGTAATTTGAATATAATTAATTCATTCATTCATTCTGTTTTTATTATCAAAACTTATAACAGCAAAACATAATTCAATTGCGAGCAGATTTACAAAATTTACAAGAATACAATAGGCCTATTATTAAAAGATAAAATATTATTCAAATGCAACTAGTGAGAAAAACTAAAATATAGGGAAAAAAACTGACACAAAAAAAATCATCATCATGACAAACAAAAAAAAAATAAAATAAAAAAAAACCCCGTCAAAACGTACATCTGGAAAAGGAAAACAAACATTAAGATATTTGCATTAGGAAAACCAATTCACACCAAAAACAATCAGCATCACGCAACAAAAAGAAAAACATTAAAACGTTGTACATTATGAAAAGGAAAACAAGCACTAAGACATTTTGCATTAGGAAAACCAATTCACACCAGGCCAAAAACAACAAACAATACATTAAAAACTACACACACACACTCACACACACACACACACACCCACACCCACATACACACACACACACACACACACATATATATATATATATATATATATAAATATATATATATATAGGCCTACATAATTATATACACATACATACATACAAAATATTTACAAATGCAGGAATTAACGACAGAGAGGACCACAACGCAAATATAAATAAAATTGAAATGAACACTCCCAAAAAGGCTTTGATAAAGATCATTCAGATATAAAGGAACATTGTGTTAAAAATCTTATCAAACAACGTTTATATATATATATATATATATATATATCTGTCTCTTATACACATCTAGATGATTACTCAAAGATATACGGGGTAATAGTGAATATATAAGCGCCCAGCATTGTACACCATTCAAAAAATTAATGCCTCATAAGGAACGAACTGGATTAAAAGAAACGGGATAGACATGACATGTCTATCATGTCTTTATTGATTCCCTGGCCTTCTTCAATTAAAAAGCAAAATTATTATGTAAGCTATAGAAACCTTCTTGGTACCAATGCCGTAGTCAGGATTTTTAAACAGTCTGGGACAACATCAGGGACCCACTTTACGCGTAAATAAAAATAATATGGACCCATTTTCTTAAAAGTTTACACATTTCACGGAAAAATGTGGACACATGTATTTAAAATTTTACCCACTTTGAGCTAAATATGAGAATCTGGACCCATTTTTCAAAATTAGACTCATTTTATGCATAAAACTGGACTTAAACTGTGTGGACCTATTAGAAAAATTGTGTTGGACTGTCCCAACTGTCCCAATAGCTATACCTACGGCATTGCTTGGTTCCCTATTACTCTGATAGGGGGCGGGAGCATAGTGTCTGAGTTTGGTACGGGCAAAACCCCGTCCGATACACACTTCAAAAAGACCTACAGAAGCTGTATTAATTCGATATTTTAATTTATTTTTTATTAGAACATCAGAAATGGTTCTAGTTTTGTTACTTTCGTTACAGCAGTGCAGCGCCACCTTTCGGTTTGAACACAATATACCCCCGATATACAACCCCCGCCCGCGGGCAAACTCCGGCCCGCCAAATATTTTGATCCGGCCAGCACAACATTGCTAAAAAATAAATCATTTTCCTTCCGATTTTCAATACTTACAGAAAAAGTTTTTCTGTTAATAAAAACATGACTACCTACTTTAGCATTATAAGTGTTTCTTATTGTAGATCACTATATCTATCTAGTTTCTTGCCATGGGAAGAGGAGAGGGGTTGGTGAATCTTGTCCTAATGGCAATGGGGGAGAGTGAGACTGATGGGGATAAATGATTAAGTGCAGTGGGGATCATTGATATGATGTATGTCTAACCATTAGCGGCCCCAACGGCGGATCCCTAGAGCAGGCTCGTGGGCATGTCATCTGTTGAAAACACTGTCTGATGTGTCTTTACAGTCTAAATGTGCCATTAAAAAATTGCTCACCTCAGCCCCAACCATGGTTGAGCTGAGATAAATCATTGAAAAGGGAATCTGACTCCTCGTCGGGAACTTCTGGCACTGACATTTTTTAACTACTTAGTACATAAGGGTATTTTATTTTTGGAGAATTTCTAGTGGTAGAAAGGTAGAGATTTGTTGTATCCCCCTACCCTTCCCTAAGCTAACTGCGTTCCCTCGTTTTACAAAACAAGGCTAATCTTAGATGATGTCGAAAAACCAAGGATGATAATAGGCCAATTAGGAAGACTTGTAAGCCTATAAAGTGGGTGGAGTTGACATTAAAACTGGCCTCCAGCTTAAAAAGATTGGCAATATACTTTTAGCAGGGGCCAATCCTCTGATTAAAATAAACTACACTTCTATATCAGTGGCACACTTCTTTAAAAAAAAAGAAAAAAAAAAAAAAGATGCGTCTAGAAATAAGAGAGAAAATCATAATAACAAGGGTCATCTAGGCCTATTTGCTTTATTTCACGAGAGAACAAATATAGGCCGCCTACACCAGCGGAAATCGACAGTGTGCGCACATTTTTTTAAATGAAAATGAAAAAAAAAATGAGGGACTCAAAAAGATAACAATCATTACTGTATTACTGTAGTACTATACACTCTTTTGGGAAAGAGGAAGGGAGTCACATAAAACAGAGTACTTTGTAATGGTGAAAAGTGGATGAAGGCATAGATTAATACAGTTATTAATGAAAAGCAAGTGAACTTATTATAATCAGTAAAATAGACATTAAATAAGGTTATACTTAAAAGTAAATTTAGAAAAAAGAACCAAATGAAACACTTACTATGACGTAACACTCGAAAACTGAGTTAATAGCGAAAAGGGGACATCAAAGACTTTACTTGTTAAGGAAGTTAAACCATTTTAATTTCGATAAAGTTATTCTTCGAATCTTTTATAATTCCTTTATTGAAAATATTTAAACCTTTTTCTTTATTTGTTGGTTTCATTGTCTTACGGTTAAAGAAAGAAATTCATTACAAAAAATCGTTAACTTAAGTTCAAATTAATAGGTGATCAATTATGTAGCTTATCTTGTTTTTGTGACAAGCAAATGTTAGAAAAAAGTACAAGAATTTTACAAAATGCTATGTGCTATGTTTAGTGAGTTCCAGCTTTTGTCTCATGGTCGCCGTTTCGATGTTCTGCATGCAGAACTCACCGGAAGAGAAATTCGTTCGTGCCCGTTGCCATTCGACTTTGAAAAAATAACAAATTAAATTTGTAAGTGATTGTATTGTATTTTAAGATGTAAGCTTTGTAATCCAGATTCTTTTGAATTTTATTGTATTTTATGACGTAATGTTTTTAAATATTTTAAGCTTGTAATCCAGACCCTTTAATTGAATTTCCCCATGTGGGATGAATAAAGATAGGCCTATATTGTATTGTATTGTGATCGGGGTGTTGCTCAGAAAATTTGAAATTTGAAATGATTATTTCATCGATTTTAGTCTAATAACTACAAAATACATACTTCTCTTTACTCTCTCCGAAGTAATCAGTTTCTGTTTCTCCCCGACGTGGAATTGGGGCTGTCTCTTATACACATCTAGATGTGTATAAGAGACAGATATACCCCTCCCACCCCCCCCTTTCCCCCCAAAAAAATTCCAACGCTTTTGGTTAAATTCATTATACCTCCATGACCTGCCAAAGCGCACTAACAATAACCACCCATCCACCGGAACAGGAAGTAATCCGAGTCACCTTGGTCACGAACTACTTCCCAATGTCAGCAAATCTCATCACCCATAACGGATACAGTACTGTGTAATGGGTTGTTAGTATCTGTCCGTTCATCGTGAATATAACCTAACACGGACGTGGTTGTTCGATAAAGGACGGTATGCGTATCGTGCGCGTCCGTCCGGTTATAGTAGCGTATATAAAAATTCTTGCTGATTCATAAAGACTTTAATCACATGGGTGACGTCATAGTTGTGCTAACAGGTAGACCTTTCCTATCATTTGACACTATTTTTACCCTTCCTGATATACTCCTACACTTTTAGAGTCCTTAGGAGGTCGGCTTTACCCACCTGAACTAGAACCAAAATAAAAGAATTAAGGAATGAAAGACAGAAAGAATGAAAGAAGGAAAGAATGAAAAGAAGGATTAGAAGAATGAATGACAGAATAAAAGAATAAAATAATGAATGAAGTGATGAAAAGATGAAAGGATATAAGATTTAAAAATTAAAGGAAAGACAAACAGTTTGAGAAAATCAAAAAGAATGAAAGAAAGACAAATATAAAAACAAATTAATGTACAAAGACAGAAACGGAACAAAACCGATCGAATGAAGGAAACGAATTAGGCCTAAACATGTCTTAGAAAAATCAGTTCTACAACATATAAAAAAATGTTTTTTCTCCGGAGTCCGACTTTAAGAAAAACAAACGTGAATTACCCGTCATGTGTTATTTAGTTTAAACTATAAATGTAAAATGAGAAAATAAATAAATATATAACAATATAAATCTACTCTACCAGTACCGTATGCTTAATTGTTATGTCCTGCTGTTATTGCCATAGGTTATTACGTAACAAAAATACGCTATGCAAAGAATAAACGGAAGAATGGAAAGATAAATCGCGGAAAGTAATATTGAATTAAACACGAGTAGAATGAAACCGATGAGGAAAATTGGTCATAAGCGTCCCGTTCCCATGATAAAGCCTACCATACTTAGCCACTGACTAGAACAAGAAATGCGTCTTATCGACTTCTCGTTAGATTTTCAGACAACGACGACAATAATGAAGATTATTATCAATGCTTGGCTCAGTTTTCTTAAATGAAAATTATATGTTAAAGTAAAGCTAAAATGTCGAAATAAATAAATAATTTATCAACTAAATTGCTCCCAAGCACTGTAGTATTTTTGTGATGAATAACAATTGTGAGTTTCCTACTTATCATGTCCTTGCAGGGGAAGATTTAGGGGGGTGGGTGGGCTGGGCTGTCCCCGGCACCCTTTTGGAAAGTCAAACAAAAAAGAAAAAAATAAATAAAAGAAAGAAAAAGAAAAAATTTTTGGCCAAAACGCATCGGAGGTTATTTTGCGGGTGTCAAGGGTAGCGTTATCTCGATCGGCCCCACTGTTGGCCTCCTCATAACATTGCAAGTTTAGGTAAAGTATCAAACACTGTAGTCTATTTATGTGAGCAACCATTACATGTTAAAAAAAATAAAACAAAACATCTTCCTTCAATGACAACCAAATATCTTTTAACCAGCAGCCGATGAGAATGCGTATAAACAGCAAGCCACCTACATATGCAAATTGTATAACACTAACAAGCGAATGCAGATGCAGCGATCTATGCAGATGTATGCAGCGGTCCCAAAAGCATTATTCCAGTCCACGACAATAATAATAATAATAATAATAATAATAATAATAATAATAATAATAATAATAATAATGATAATGATAATAATAATAATAATAATAATAATAATAATAATAATAATAATAATAATAATAATAATAAAATAATAATAGTAATAATAATAATAATAATACAAAATATAATCTCAAAGCAATATATAGGTCTACATGTTCTTTCTAAAATGTTTTAAACAATGCTTTTCATGAATTGTATTTTCTTTTTTATTAATCTCGTCTGTTTTGATTGTATTTTATACCTTGCTGAGTTCCGAATATGCTTAATAGAATACCGTAAACTATTTTGAGTAGGCATAGTTTCAACGTGATTCAAAAACTGTTGAACGTGTTTATTATACGGTACTTGTTGTGGGATGGCCTGCCCACGGCAATACCAGCATGCCCACCTCTTGAAGGAGGCTGGCGTGAGATTGTGTGGGTAATCGTTCGTTATGATTGCATCCCACGTCTTTTCTCTAAACAAGTTAAATTTACAACATAATCACAGCGAGCACGACTATTTTTAAATAATTATGTCTTGCAAGATTATGACTCATGAATCTGATTGTTGAAATATGGTCGGCTTATGACCAGGGGGCGGGCGCCCTTCGAATCGTCGATTGTTGAACCTCACACGGTTAATATTCAACAACAAAGAGGGGACGATTTACCAAAGAATTCAAGAGTTACAACATGACGGTTAATCATAGTAACAAAGTCTGGACTGGAATATTACAGAATCTACAGACTATTGTTGAAGTTTATGATCAGGGGACGGCCCTAATTATGATTGTTGAACCTTAGTCAAGTATAAACACATAAACAAGGATCCGAGAACTCATCTGCTTTACAGCATTTGAGTATAACTTCCGGACGTTGACAAAGCAAAAGGGACAAAACTAAATAAATAAAAATTCCTCCCTGTCTGTCAGTGGAATACTAGGCCTATTAGCCCTATTGAACTTTGAAATTTACATGACTAATTTTAGACAGAACAAATACGGGAACGCACATCATGTGACAAATCGGTAAAGATAGGCCCTATTCGTACATTCTATTTATCATCAGGTAGATTCTCCTTCAAAGCATGCTATCTTGAGCTTTGTACTGAGTATGAAACATGGAAAATTGTTAATGTTTTCGTTCCCAGTATTGAAGGTCAATATCTCTTTATCCTTGTAGTAGATAATGATCCCTTTATTCAGCTACATTTTCAGCCTTCGAAAGGTCTGTTGATAGGTCTATAACGGACTAATTATCACGGGAAAATTACATTTATTAAAAAAGGTTACTGTTTACCTTGTTTCTAGATGTCAAAGCTGTGAACAATTAGTTTTTAGGTTAAATTGAGTAAGTTTAGTACAACTATACGCTACATTCGGTGGATTGCTACTAATGCAAAAGTGAAATATAAAAATATTATAATTATTATCATCGTTATCATCGTCATCTTTCGTTTATTATTATTAGGCCTATTATTATTATTATCAGGCCTATTATTATTATTATTGTTATTATATAGTATTATTATTGTTGTTATCAATTTATTATTACAGTTGGTTAAGCTTTTTCAGGGTCATTATCGACATTTTTTTTACATTGATTATTCTTAGCCATTTATTAGCCGTGCGCCCCCCCCCCCCCCCCCCCCCCACCTCAACCTCCCTTAGATACGCCACAAGTGGCGAGGAATAATGCACGTTTCCCCTCTATGCCCAGCCACTTTGTTTGCATTGAATTCTTGTCATTTGGGAAAACAGTATAGTTCTACAGATTGCTTCACAACAATTACCGTACCTTCATTGAACCATGTCAGGCAAATCTTTCAGAATCAAATTTGTAGGCCTATGACAATAATTTTCTTGACATAGGCCTACAGTATTTTGTTTAATTGACGTAGTTCCAGCGATCCTTGCGTAACTACTGTAGTTGGAATATACCGGCGTAGATGTAGGCGGGCAGCCACAATGACCGACGGATGAGAACGCAATCAGACGGGAGCGGCGCGCGAACGGATCAATTTTAATGACAATCTATCGCGTTCATACTGTACCATCGACAATAACGACAGCGTTACGTCGCCAAGCGCTCTCGCGTCGCCAAACGCTTACATGGAGCAGACATACATTCGTCGCCCATACGTGCAGTCCCGACTGTTCATTTAATTTCATTCAAAACTTTAAAATATTTGAAAAATGAAATAGAAATGTTATAAATAGACAATACCAAAGTATTTCATAAAAAGTTTTACTAGTTATATTCACCGTTATAGTAATCACAATCATAATCATCATCATCACTCATCATCATCCAAAGTCAAAAAATTGTAGGCCTAGTTGATAATTGTAATTTAATTAAGTATAAGATTGCACATGAATGACTAAGCACATTCGCTCTAAATTAACTTCCCTTCTTCATATATTCTTCCACAATTTATCCTTCAACATCTGTTAGATCTTGGTGTTACCTTTGACGATTCTCTATCTCTAAACGATCATATTAGTCATATCACTAAAACATTTCCATCTACGCAATATTGCTAACATCAGGAAATATCTCTCTAAGGACACTACTGCCACCTTAATCAATGCCTCTGTCACTTCCCATCTTGATTATTGTAACTCTCTTTTCTCTGCACTACCTAAAGCTCAGTTAAACAGGTTACAACGCCTCCAGAACACTGCTGCACGAACACTTACCAATAGACGATCGCACATATCTCCCATCATTTATAATTTGCACTAGCTTCCAATTAATTCACGAATAAAGTATAAAATTCTGCTACTAACTTTTAAAGCACTCCCTCCGTTCTTCTGACCTTAATTTGCTCATTGTTCCAAGAGTTAACACCAAATACTACGGCCACAGATCATTTTTATTTTCAGCTGCCACACTTTGGAACTCCCTCCCAAAACATATTACCGCCTCAACTTCAGTTGCTATATTTAAAAGACCAAACTCAAAACCCACCTTTTTAACATCTGAACATGCTCAGCGCCTTTGATTTTTACTTCGGTTTAGTGATATTGGCGCTTTATTATTATTATTAAATTAAAGAATTATTATTATTAATAATGTATAGGCGTATGTGCTATTAAGAATAAAGGTGGTGTCTTTTTTTTATTTGGCCTGCATAATTATAATTACTGTAGGCCTATTAGTATTTGTAGGCTACCGTATGATATTGGATATATAAAAACAAAGCAAACATTTTAGAAAAAAAAAATCCCGAGACAATAGAAACGGAAAGTGGCGCGATTAATCAGTAGTTCAGACGATTTAAGCGTCTCAAGTGAAAGCGTCTTTTCTTTAAGCGACCTCTAAACGTTTTTAGATCACAGCGATATCGTCTGCGCTTTCCAGTTGTCTGCCACCCACCAGCCTGTTTCCATGTCGTTTTGTTTTCAGAAGTTATCAGCTGTCATAATTGTGATCAACCGAATATATTCGTAATCCTTGGCCGTCTAGAACAAGTAATACGTGTTACCTTGACCCGTTACTTAAACTCTGCTGGGATGATTTGGGCGGACGGTTAAATTTTAAGTTGTCTGGTCAGATACCGTATGTTAGCAGGCGAGACTTTACGCAACTAAGCCCCTTTAGGCCCTCAGACTGCCAAGGGACGTTTAGCCAACTCTCAAAACCACAGGTATATTTTCAATTAGGTAACGTCTAGGTAGATCTTGTTTCGCGCAGTTTTTCAGTTCTTTTTTGCCCTTAACAGTGTTCTAGTTAATAATTTTTTGACATGACTCCACTGATTTATTTTCGATATTGTAGTTCTATCGATATATCAATATCAATATATATATATATATATATAT
>NW_022738561.1:670726-672669 GCF_011630105.1 Anneissia japonica
GGTTCAGGGTAATCGGCCCAACTAATTATGTCGCAACTCCGCAACTTTGGGTTGAATGCGTAGTTGATTATTAATGGTTTGTTTATTTTTATAGTCGCTCATTGAACAAATAATGTAGTTTGTATTGTTCTTTTGCATTCCTGACGCTTCTTCAAAATACATTTCACATTCGATTTATTTGTACTGTTTACGTGTTTATGTAATATCGTCACCTTCTTTGTTGTACCATGTTTTATTTACCTGGATTTCATCACGTTCAGTTGGATGAGTGTGCCCACTGTAAATCGTCATCTTCCGGCCTTCAAAGTACGATGGGAAAATGTTCATAACAGCTACAGGAACTAATAAATACATTTGTATATACACATAACTTGTCCTTTGGTGCACTGCATTACCGCATTCATTCGAATAAACGCCCCGCTTGAATAAACTCCCCTCTTAAATCCCCTCTTGATGAAATGTCACCCCCACCTCTAGAGCCTCATTTGACATGAAGGCCTCCTTCGAATAAACGTGGAAGCAACATCATTCTCATCACATTATATTAATGTTCTGCTCCAGTAGAATCACATTTTTTTAAACTTGGTCGGGACCATTTTAGTCTTTATATTTATTTTTTTATTTATTTTATTTCAACTTTATTTCACGAGGGTAGCTCTAACAGCTGCACTACAGTAGTACAGCTGACTTGAAGAGGCCCTCTAAAGAAAAACAATACATAAAAATATATACAATACATTAAAAATCCAAGTAAGTAAAAGCTTCACTTTCAGACATGCAAGCACAAACATAAAAGTACTGCAAGACACTTTGACTTAATTGAGACAATGATTTTTATTGGTAAAAAATTTTCGGTAGCACCTGCTGCCTTTATCAGCGAACGAGTATCTAAAGATATACATTACAGCAAATAGTATACATGAAAACAACTTAGAGATAACGATGGATACTTGTCAATAGGCTAATACAATGGGTGTAGTTAATATACATACACAATATAAGTCCAAGTGAATACAGCCTATAATGAAGCGGAACAATTTACATCTAAGTACTGTAGAATGATCGAATGGGCCTACAATGATTAAGCCAATAAAATGATAAGCCATTAAAATAATTATGAATGAAATAGGCGATGAATGATAAATCAAGCAATAAATCAATATTTAATGATATATGTATATATTATAAGCTAATAGAATATAGAAGAGGAATATAAAACGTGTGATGTACAACAGAGCAATTAAACACTATTTGGTGAATGTGAAGCCTGAAGCAAAACATAGGTCCTTATTAGCTCCAGGTCCTAAGTTTCAAAATTCATTTAATTTTATGCACATTTTCTTTTGGCATTAGAAATCCAACTTCTTAAAAATGTAGGCTACAGAAGATTCACCGCAACGATTCGTGGTCAAGTGGTTATGACTTCACTATGCATGTGAAAGGTATTGGGTTCGAGCCCCAGTGGTCCCGGTGGAGGTACTTTAGGGTTATAAAAAACTTACATGACAATAAGAAACTGTAACGACGACAATTCCCAGGCTGAAACGAAGGAAATGGTTTGGAATACTACTTACTACCCGGTACCGCAAAGAAGCGTCTTAAATACCTTAAATATTGCTAAACCATTAAAGACCAACTCATCTACTGGCTCTGTACCAATTCACTGTGTGTTTACGTAATAAACAGAAACCTCAAACACCAACGTAACTGATTCCAATTTTTTCTAACAAAAAATCCCACTTAACACAAAAATTAAAAAAAAAACTGACTCAACTAAAATAGAACTTTACTGATTTTTATTCCCGATAATCATTGTTTTTATATTATATCATGTACTACTGTTTGCAGTTTCATTAGGTATGTAGGTATTAGGTATATATACTGTCTCTTATACACATCTTATCCCGGCGTAGATGTAGGCGGGCAGCCACAATGACCGACCG
>NW_022738561.1:676518-694174 GCF_011630105.1 Anneissia japonica
GGATATAATATTATACTGCAGCTGTCTTTTTTGCCGACTGTTTATTGTGAGAATACATATCAAGTTTGAGTCAGTCATTTTTGTTATTTGTGTCCCTAGCGGCGAGTACACAGGCAAATAAATGAAGAGACAAGGAAAACCATCATCGGATGGAAATTGTCATTTATTATAATGACGAAAAAACAGGTTTGGTTAAAGCACAGGCCGAGATAATACCATAAACTAGATACGGCTATTACTGTCTTATAACCATTAAAGATATATAATCAAAATGTTCTTCTTAACTACATACATTCATATTAAAACAATTTGTTCACCATATACATCGTCAAATAACATGCATGCAAAATTGTATTAACTTGTAAAACGGTTATCACAAGAATGATTTTACCATAGAAGACTAAGTAAAGTATGGTATGTATTACAATAATTTTAATTAAAATAACAAATATGGGGTATACATAGGCCTATAATCACAGGCATATAATTTAACTAGCCAAATAACCTGAGTCTGGGTGAAAACGCTGATCTACGTCAAAAATATGGGGGATGTATGGGGAGGATTTTAACAGCAGTTAACGCTAGGATGGACAATGGTAAAGTGTTTAACAGAGACACGTCCCAACCAACTCGAGGCTTACCTGTCAAGTTACCTAACTCACGAGGTCATCGGCCTTACAAAACACCTATAAGCCTAGCCGCTTGTCTACACATAACTATTTTTCTTTCTTTTGCCTCCGAAAAATTCTCTTTCCGATGAAGTTAACAAATTTTAAGCCAAATATGTTCTGAAAAATAAATATTTAAAGGTGTCATCCCTTATTATTCAAAATTGCTACCGATATTGTTTACTGTGGCGTGGGGTACGATGTTTACATAATACGTTAAAAGATAGAATGACTTCCTATAGACCGATCGCCTGATGCGTTGTCATTCAAGAATAGTATAGTATAGTTATATATTTTGTCGAACTATTATTAGGTCTAGGCCTATTCGATATATCCGAGCATTGAGAAAGAACGTCTGACGAGGCTGCTTATCACTACCTGTTAGGATAAAAATCACCGATGATGATGATGATTGTGAAACATAACATTACAGTAGCTTATCGGATCTTATTAAAAAGCATCTGATCAGGCTATTCATCACTACCGTTGCCTGTTACAATAAATATCACCATTATGATGATGATGATTGTGAAACATAAAATTATCGAGTCTGATTAAAAAGTATCTGACGAGGCTGTGTTCTGGGGGTCCTCCTTCGGAAAGTGTTAGTTAGGTGGGAGATGAATGACAAAAAATAGATTTTTTTTTTCTTGCAAATTGCAACTTTCATACATTTTACTTCTTTGTTTTAACCGAACACACTATACTGATTATACCTGCTATTCAGTAATCACTCAGGCAGTGTTGTAGTGAAAAAATATTAAAGTAATTTATTCAACTTAATCTATATAAGGTACCGGTACATCATAATGAATTAGTGCATTTTACTTTTGAAAGAATGTAGAAATTCGTCAAAAAATAATCTTTGTAATGTCTGCATCGTACAGATTAATATACAGTACCAAAACATGGCTTAAACAGCTACTTTCGGGTTTCATTAGTCCTGTAAAACATTTTTAAAACCTGAATTCGTTCAGGCCTTCAAAATTGAAATAAAATATTAAATAACTTATAAAGTCTAAACTGTGTCGTTAATATATTAAAATAATTGATACCGGTAATTATTACAAATTATTACGAATTATATAATTCAGACACTTTAAATTTATTAATATTATTATTATCATTATTATTATATTTTTTCTCCAAAATTATAATTTATTAGAATGAAAACCCATAAATTCAAATGAAATCCAAATTAAACTTTTCATTTCAACAAACTTGTGTTAAGATCAAAGTTGGATTACATTACAAATTTTTAGTTAATTCTTAAAAAACCCCACTTGGCCTCGATTTACTCTATGTTAATTTAATGTATCTTAATTTCTTGAATGTTGATTACATTGGTCCTTAGTTAAATACCCAAGTTTTTTTGAGAAAACAAAAAGTGAACCCAGTACCCTGGAGTTGGAAGACCAGCATCTTAACCACCGTGTTAATGTTCTACTTGAAATTCCTCGTGATGCCCAGTTTTTACAGTTGATGTTTATCATTTTTTCATTTGCATTACTCCTTTCTAGGCTGTCAAAATGTGTACATTTTGTCACTCCTAACTACTGAAGATGTGCCTCTTACGCCTGCTACATTGATCACTGTAATGATACATTTCTTTTCTCATTTAAACTTTAAATTGTAAGTTAATATCTTACTGTAATACACAAATTAGGTAATTAAATATGGAATTGATTTTTTTTTTCCAATTTTTTTTTTTTTAGATCATTACAATGATCACTGTAGCAGGGGTCAAAAGCTGAAGAAGCCATTTCCTGGAGCATTTTGCTGTGCATAATTATATCCATCGTCACTGGCTTTCGTAAGACTGGGGAGGGACAACTTGATTTCCTGCTTCACAACAAGACATCCATTTGTAGAAGCCTTTCTGAAGACAGCTTATTTAGTGTGGGCTAGATTGGCACAAGACCAGCTAACTTTGGCTTTGAAAATACAGTAGAAGATTGAATTGTGTTATTTAAACTAATTATACAATGCACACATTGTTTAAAAAAGTTCTAGGTCTTAGGTCCTATGTTTATTAATTGTTAGTATATTATCAATAATGAATGCAATGCTACAAGAACAGGAAGCAGTTTGGCGCAGCGGCAACGGTTTGGTTTTCCAACTTCGAGGTCGGGGTTTCAATCACTCGCTCTACATTAGGCTTGTGTCCTTCGGCAAACACTTTATCTGCAATGCTTCTCTGCACGCAGGAGTATAAATGGGTACCTGGGCTGACTACCAGAACACTTAGCATGTGGACCTAATGACCCGGGAAAGAAATGCGCTTCATAACCGTAAGGAAGAGGCACGTTATAGATGCCCATACCAGTACCAGTACCTCTACCAGAAGATGAAAGAATAAAAATAAAACCTGGAGCGGCTAAAATGTTATCCGAAAATATTTAATAATAATCAATATGCGATTATTATACAGTATTTATGTTTTTGTAATAAATTTTGGGCACTAATCATCAGAGGTCAATGTGCAGGATCCCCTTTCCCTAGCATGCTGTTGTGATGTCATATAAAGTGGAGTTGTAGGTTGGTGTTCTTCCAATCTCAATTTCAAATCCCTTTTTTCCTTACAAATAATTCCTATAAGCCTTATATTGAGAATAGGATATGACATCTAAAAGAAGTACTGTAAAGCCCTTTATTTTCGCGATTTTACAATTATTTGAAATATTTCGTGGCCTTATATTTCCGCGATTTTACAAGTTCCAGTTCCATGATGCAGAAACCTACAATTACGTTTTTTTAGTCTATATTTTAGCTAAAGTTCCCGGTTGGGGTTCTCTCGATTTTTCGAGTAATCTCCCACCCTCCTGATTTTTAGGCTAGCTACAATAGGCAAGCCTACTACTGCCTCCAGAGCAAGCTTCACAAACAAGGTTTTTTCAAATAGAAATGTTAGAAATCTTGCAGCAAATGTAGGCCTTTGACCAAAATGCTTACCAAGAGTTGTAATAGTTAATCATTAACTAATCAAAAATACCTGTATTATAGAAGAATGCTGTGATTTTTATTCCATTGAAGGTAGGCCTAGGCTTGCTAACGCCACCACTCTATTTATCTATTTATCACCACTCTACATTTATTTTTTACATCATATGGCTGTAAATACTCTTTAATCAATTTTTTTTTATAACACCTATTTTAAAAATTCTGTATTATATATATACTTTTCATAATTTATGTTGTTTAAATTTTGTTCATATTGTTATTTGACTTCTATTTCCAAATAAATCATTGTCTTTATTGTTTATAAATAAATTAACTAAATAATTTTGTAAATAAATAAAAATAAAATTAATATATTAATGAATAAATAAATAAATAAATCCTGCTTTTATATTTTTAATACAAGTTCCATTTTGTTTAATTATAGTTAACTTCTGTTTTGTCTGTCATGAACCTTAATATCTTTTGTGTTCAACTTCAATTTGAAACGTTTGATGAAAATTGAAATAAATGTTGTCGTATTTCTAAGACTTCTAAATATCAGCTTAAAAGTGCCACCTTCTCTGTTGCCTGTGGAGTATACGTAGCTGTGCGTGTGTATGCCGTGCACGAAACCAGTGCAAATCAATGCCGCGTCCTACCAGGTACCCATTTAAACTCCTGGGTAGGGGGAGACAAGCGTAAATAAAGGTGCCTTGCCCAAGGACACAAGCGACTTGCACAGTGAGTCAAACCGATGGTTCAGCTTAAAATGAAATAAATAAATTGCTCATTCAAGGAAATGTGCTTTTGTAACAGAAACAGAGTAGTTTTCGATTGCCACATTCCTAAAAATCAAACATGAAACAACGGTCTTTCAAATTTCTGTGTTTAATATATATATATTCTTTGCCTTTTTGGAAATTGCACAACAATAATATATCAAACCAGTACACGTGACAATCTTAAACAATAATCTTTCTTTAAAAAAAAATCACAAAAAATGCATAGATGAAGAACAGATATGGCAATCTGTCTTATAATAACGAAAATATACTATCAGTAATTAACTATAGAAGGGTATAGGTCTACAGATACAAAAAGCAAATATGATTAGGGATTGCATAGATGGAGAAAAGATACGGCAATCTGTCTTATAGTAACGAAAATATACCTATTAGTAAATAACTATACAATGATAGTAGGGTATAGGCCTAGAGATACAAAAAGCAAATGTGATTAGGGATACAAACAGGTGATAAAAGATAGAAAACAATACAATGAAAAAAAATCCCTGTTATTGTTTAAACTATTTATGGAAACAAATAATGATAAAGAGAAACACTCGATAAAACAAACACATAATTATGTATTTTAAAGATTTAGGCGTGAGCATTTCCTGGTACAAGTGTGTAAATATATTGATGGAAAAATACCCATAGTTCATAACAGGCCTATGTGAAAGCTGGGTATTAAATGAGGTAACAAAACAAACAGTTTGTTGGACTATTCACCATAGAGATATAACTCAATAAGACAGGCTTTGTCATGGTACAAAAACAACTGCTTAAAGTTATTGTCACTGTTATTTTGGTTAAAAAATAGAATTTCTTTAACAAAGCAAATTTAATAATACTGTACTGCATGAAGATCTAGTTATTCAAAACTTTAAATAAGTGTTCATTTAGCATCACTCATTATTTTAATTATAAGTCATTTTCTGTTATGTGTTTAAATTTACTGATGGTTCATATTGTAATTCCCCAGAAACCACTTATAATTGCCATTAGGTAGAAATATTTTATGAGTCAGTTGGAAATTTTCTCAAAGGAAAATGTATTTATATATACTGTATATATGACGGTATAAAATGTACAAGCAGCCAGATAGCTGTAAACGTTAACTCACAGATACCAAAACGATGAAACTTTCAAAATAAATGATTTTCTAAAAAGGTAGTATAACAAATATTTCTTAATTGATTAAGGGCACTTGATATTGTAAAAAAGCAATGATCTTTATGACCAATGCAATGCATAGTTCTTCATAAATAATTAGCATAAAAAATCTGTTAAATGGGATGCAGCTAAAACAAGTACAGTATTAAGTGTATATATTAATATGTATACAAAAATAAAACATTTCTTGGCTTACTTATTGCAGACAACCTACTAATCAAACTATCTTACTTATTAATTATAGGATAGGGTTTACATATTCCAATCTTTGGCAATTTTCAAGAGTCCAGAATTGCTAAGACTTGCAAATCAACACATTATTTACATGTTTTGAATCAAGGAACTTGTAAAGGTTTTCTCAACCAACAACCATAGAAATTACAGGTCTCCCTCTATTGAAAGACCCCTCTAATTAAAGACCACCTCCAATTAAAGACCACTTTTCTGTGGTCCCAAATTAACAAATGTCTTTTGTTTTTATAATTCTAATCAGAGACCAAGGCTGCTAAAGGCCATGATAACCCCGGTCCCAAAAGTGGTCTTTAATTAAAAGGGAGACCTGTATTAAGAAATGAGAAGTAAACTGTTATTTACAAAGAAACCTCAAACTTAACAAGCAAAACAGCTGATAATTTCTACACAGTATAAATATCCTATCTTGAATAAAATTGCATAGAAAAAAAGTTGTATTCAATTAAAAAAAAAAACAAAGCATGATACATATGCAGAACATAATTATACTTCACATACAAACATATAAAAATGTATTAACCTTAAACACAAAATAATGTATTAAAATAATCCTAAATGCATAAATATTCCTTATTTTGCACATTTAAATATTATACATTCATTGCATACATTCAAACCGTAAGTAAATGATTATATTTACAATATTGAACAATATTTATTAATGCTTTATGATATATATACAAACTAGTATTATTAACAACATTTAAATATAAAAATAAAGGTATTAAACCTAGCTCTTGAATTTAATATTATTTTTCTTTAGTTAATATTAAATAACACTATTACGAAAAAAATATATATAATTGAATAATGCCCTGTATCTCAGTCAGACATTGATGCCTTATTCATTAACATCACTAATCTCTTCTTTGACAACTGTGGAATGATCCATTGTTAAAGACGCAAGAACCGAACTCATTGGCGTCAACCCCGAGGAAGGGGGTATAACGACGTCTGTTCTTGGGACTGGAATGCTGTCTAACGTGTAAAATACAGATGATTCAGTTTTTATCTGGTTTGTGGAATCCGCTACATACAATGGAGTTTGAACTGCGGTCAGACTTGGATAAGGAAGCGCATATGTTGATGAAATGGGATATGCTACGGTAGTTGATGATGGCAATGGACGATGGCTGATATGAGTTAATGGAGTTGCGGCCTCAGATGTATAAACTGTGCTACTTGAGGCGGGGGGCATTAACCTGGATTCAAAATTTGGAGAGTTATGGTTCTTGACATGGCGACTTAGGCTGTTTGGATGGGCAAATTTTGCAGGACATTTAGTACACTGGTATTGGTCAACCGTGTTTTCCGATCCATCCAGTCCCTGTTTAGTTTCGTGTGTCTTCATGTGGCGTCCGAGATGGTGCGAGCGTGAGAATGCGGCCCCACATTTGCCACAACAGTACGGTTTTTCCCCAGTGTGTGTTCTGACATGGATCACAAGATGATGTTTACGACTAAACATATCACCGCACTCGCGGCAAATGAAGGGTTTCTCACCTGTATGCACTCTCATATGATTGGTCAAAATGCATTTGCGAGCAAAACGAGCACCACACTCCTGGCAATGGAACGGTTTCTCCCCCGTGTGTGAGCGCATATGTCGGACTACATGATGACGATGTTTAAACATTACGTTGCATAGCTGGCACTGGTACATTTTCCCCGATTCTGTATTTTGAACATTAACTGTAACAGGGGCAGCCTTCACACCATTACTCATCGTAGCGCGTGGGTAAATCTTAGTAGTGTTCGGATTTTGAATATTGTCATTCCAATTTGGATCATGGGCTTGGCTTTTCACCAGTGCATTCATGTTATGTGTATATATCTCTTTTAAACGATTCAAGTCTACATACCCTTGTGAAAGCTGGTTGGGTGCAGAAACAACATCGGCCGTGGATAACGCTTGAAATTTTTCAGTAAAACTTGTACTACTGATAGGTGTCAAAGGCGTAGATGAAGAAGTTGGCGACAAAGGTATGCTAGACTCTGAATAAGAGCTACTTGGAGGAGAAGGGGACTTTCTAGGCACTGATAGATCAAGAGCTTCTTCACAAAGGTTGCTTCTGGCAGTTGTAAAGTTTGTTTTCCTGAACGTATTCGATCTGGTTGTTGTTAAATCAACAGCAACATTCATTTCTTTACTTTCCTGACAATGATACTTTGTTTCAAAAGTTAATTCAGCATCACTTTGAAGCTCTTCATGGTTTGTATGTGAATCATGTTTGTTGCTCCCGGAATGCATATCTTTAGCCCAGCCGGACATAACAGGCCTGGAATGGACGGGGACCGAGTGAGTGACAGCTTTCGTTACGCGTGCATTAACAGACACTGTAGAATCAAATGATTTCTGAACATGGTCGTGTACCTCACTGTTTTGGTAGCCCATGCTTGGAGGTGCATACTGTATAACAGCAGGCCTTTTAATTTTAATAGACGGAATGACGGTTGTAGGTTGAGTATCATCCTCAGGATCTCTGCTAGCATTTGAAGCCTCATATCTATTTATAAATGATTTTTTAATTGGTTCACAAGGTCTGTCAATATCTGGAACAAGAGAAACTGTTCCCTGGTCGAAGTCAGTATTGGGTAAGGATTCACTGTCTTGTTTCAAGTTAGGAGATAAGCGTCTGTAGAAGGATTCAGCCTGGATATCAACATGTTTAGGGTTTTCTTCCATGGCAACTGCAGGAGCAATCTGGGAACATGTGTCGTCTGTTCTTGTCATTTTGATATTTGATTCACTCATGTCTGTAGAGTCTATATGATTGGACTGTTGATTTTTCTTATCCAATAAAAAAGCGGCCTGTTCCATTTCTGATGAGGTGTTAAAATAGAATAGAAATAGAATTAAAAAAAAAAAACATAACAGGAAATTGTTAATATAAAAATCATTCAACTGTGAACATAAAATTCTTAATACTATATAATTAAGGACAATTTTAGGAATATTATTATATATTTACACATGCAAGAAATGGAATTTTCTGTCTGTGTTATGCAACTACCTGCTATGTACAATGACTCAGTATAAAGGTGAATAATTTGTACACGTCACTTATCACAGTGCTCCCACTCCCACATTAAAAGTGGGTGGGATTATTGGCACGAGCCATTATTGCCAGGAAACTTAGAGGGCGATATATTTGAGTGATAAAACACATTCTTTGCATACCACTTACGGTATTTTTTTCTTGATTTGGCCAAAACAAACAAAAAATATGTTATTTGTTTCCTCCCCATCCATTTATTTGGTCTGCCTCCAAGTTTTACTTTGACAAAATAAATCAATGATTCTGAAAACTAAATATATGAACAGTGCCTTTCTAGGCTAGTATAGTATTAACCAGTCTATTAGCCTACATATAATTGTGTGTATGTGTGTGTGTGTGTGTGGTAGTTTGGGGTATACACTGTATATGTGGGAAGGACATAAATTATGTGTGTGGGGTATGCATATGTGGTCTGGGAAAAACTGGGAATGGCGTTCTTTTGGTTAAAACAATATTTATAATAATAATTAGGTATATTAAAAAATAACTGATTATAATTATCTTTACATATACATACATACATACATACATACATATATATCTGTCTCTTAATGCTATATACTAATTTTCAATCACCATGAAGGGAATAATTAAGACTTATTTTTACTATTACTAAGCACATATAATCCTGTCTCTTATACACATCTCTGTAAAACTTCTTTTCGAGGCTAATTTTGCAAACTTCATTTAACCGCCTTCAGGGAAATAATTACTAATATTACTAACGCTGTATAATTTAGATAAACCTACCATATCTACAATTACAATACATGGTAGGATTTTACTAAACTACTGTAACACTACAACCAAATTTGAAGTACCATTAATAAGTGCCACACTAAAAATTACAAAAAAAATTTTCATAGGTGCTGCAGTGTCTTTTGGATTATTTACAGTATTGAGATAAGAGTTTTCTTATACCTTGTTTAGCAAACCCGCCAATGATGATGTTAAAATAAAATTTTATTTTTATTAAATTAACACACCAACTGGCACATAAAATATGCATATTTCTTCCTAATTATATAAATTTGAAGCATTTAACCATCAATACTACACTATTTACATTTCATTTACTCCTTAGTTTGGATGTTTATGGCAAAAACATTTGCTAAATAAGAAAACAAAATTTAACTTTTTTTTTAATTCTCCGCTGACGACCATAAAAAAACAAGTTCGCGAAACAAAGTATAACAAATTCTTGTCTAACTTATGCTTTATGCTAACTAAGAAGCTTTATGACCTGTATGACATTGAAAATATTAACAAGATCTAATAAAGATTATCACTAATTTTTGAATAATTGGAAAATATAAAAAAATTATAATAACCACAACAATAACAATGTACTAATATTGATTCAATTATAATCAAGCATAATGCTTTATATTATTTTAATTGCTTTTGGCGAGAAAATACACAAATTCATTACAAAAGAGCAAAATAAAACACAGAGCAAATTTCAAGGAAAATAACCTGGAAAAAATAAAAAGAAAACTCAAGTCAGTGCCAAGGAATAGCAAAAGGGCAACTGTTACCCAAAGGGATGCAAAAAAATAAATGAATAAAAAAATAAATAAATAAAAATAAATTGCTTTGGCATTGTATGGTATATAGATTATTTTATGTTGATTTAAACAAATTCATGAAAAAACAATTTCTGGAACAAAAAATTAAATAATGCAGACTAATACAAAACTTGCATTAACACCAAACCTGCAGAGCAATTAAGTAGGGCTTTGCACACAACCTCTTTTGCTAACAACTACACAAACAACCCCCACCCAATTTTGTATTGTAATTGTATTGACGCAAGCACAAAGATAATAGACTAATAGGTGGGGCACTCCTCCTACACAATTCTTAACAAAGCAAAACCAACAGCAATGGACTCCAGTTCTGTTATTTCATAATGGAAACTGTAGGTGTCATTTGGGTGGGTGGAATTTAAGAGAGGCTTCTTATGGTTATTTTTTTTTTCAGTCATTGGCTAAATTGAGTAGAAAAAAGGCAATTGGTATTGATTTTCAATAGCATAGAATGGACTAACAAACAATTAAGCCAATATAAATAGGCCCAGAGAATTCTGTGGATTTCCTTTTGCTATGACAACCACTAGTGCATAATAATTTAAACATATTACACTAACAATAACTATCTCACTTTTGGCAAGGGTCCAAGGTCCACATACAGTACTGTCAACTCATATAAACAGAACTCTTTGTGTTGACTGAATAACCAGTACATTTTTTTTCAGAAGAACTAGTAATATTTTGCCTAGGCTTAGTGTTTTAGTGTTTTCAGGTTCAAACTGTTATTTTACACACTTTTAAAAGATAGAAAATGATTAATGTATACAGTAAAAGTATATTACTGTACTGTAATTATAGAAGGTATTACATAGGTATAATATTAATTAAAGCAAGAAATTATTTTCAGCTGAGGTATAGGCCCTATTCCATTTAGAACCATCCATGCTTGTTCAAGCAGCTATAATGTACAGGTGGAATGAATAATTTCACTTTTAGTTCGTTAGTGGCACTATACCAAAAGATAGGAGGATAGTGAATCAAACCAAGGATAGCACACTAAGTCTTCTGGTGGTGAATTGAGCAGTACACTGGGAGCCAAACCCCTGCTTTTCCGAAGAGTGTAATGCGTTCTTTATCGTGCACATGAGCAATATTGCACACAGGACCAACAGCTTAAATGCCTCATCCGAAAGATTGTACGTTATCGTAACTTGTATTTCAGCCCTCCAGCTGAAACACAAGAACAACAGCAATGGGAATTGAACCGAGGACCTAGAGATCTCCATGGTTCAGCGCACATGTAGTGGCTACCAACAGTTTTGCCACCTGTGCTAAGCTACTCTCATAACTAGTGTAATGCTATATACTAATTTTCAATCACCATGAAGGGAATAATTAAGACTTATTTTTACTATTACTAAGCACATATAATCTGTATTCAGAAATAATTAAAAATGAATATATCAGTGAGTTCAGATCATTTTGGCTATTGTACAGGCGAGACTTTTTTCATTCCTTGTTTTGTGTACTTTTTTTTTCAAAGATCATAGGAGGAGGGCGGAATAAAAATAAAAATAAAAATGAAATTTGGTTTCTTATTTAGCAAATGGTTTTGCCAAGAACATCCAGATGGAGGAGAAAATAAAAATAAAATTTTATTGGTGAATGTGAAATAAGATGGTTAAATGCTTCAAATTTATATAATTAGGAAGAAATATACATATCTTATCATTGGAGATTTCAAGGCAGCGGAGGGCATAATAAAAATAAAGAAAAACTCATTTTTCCCCTAAAATTTCCACTTTTTTTGTGGCGGCGGGTGCGCTAATTGGCCAAAAATCAAATTTTATTTTTATTCAAAATCATCAATATTTACATTCAGTGGGTTTGCTAAACAAGTTATAAAAAAGTCTCCCCACAGTACTATTGTTACTAAATACATCTGCAATAATTTAGATTTTTTTTCTCTCAATAAAATAATGCCATTCTAAAATATAAGACAAAATAAACAATTAAAAGAACGTACGAAAATTTATTAGCAATTTTCAAGAAGTAAACAAATATTTTTACTTACATTTGAACTGTATGGAAAGGTCAAGGTATAGAAATCAAGACACGTTGCATAGCAAGTCGCGCTGTCCAGATAAAACGTGTAGATGACACACAATGGTTGCGCACAGTATGACTGCCATTACAATCATGCCTTCTATTTATACATCCAAGTCTTCCCTCAAGCACTGTCAAAAGGAAACAGAGATCAAAAACAGTTGTTAGGTCTCACTGACATGACCATTTGACTGGACTTGGCCTGATGATAGAGTTACACCGATGGTGAAGCACACATGCCATGGATGTCCCACCCATGTCGCTTACCTGACGTGAGTGGGTGGGAGATTTCACGTCGGTAAGGCTGCTTTATAACTGTCACTTAAAGTGGTCTAGACAGCGGGAAATTGCGTCTTATATAGGTCAAGTATATAAATACTCGTAAGGAAATGAAAGTTTATTTTTTTTTTCCAGTTACTTTAAAAGCAACCGTCACAAATGCTTACGTCATAAAGTAGATTCTAATAGTCGTCGAAATAATAGTAATTAGGCTAGACACTGAATTACCACCAATCACAGGAGAGAAAACTAAGGATTTTTAGATTTTTAAGTGGACAAGGCAACAACAATTATGTGAGAAAATGGCATTTAGATAGTATAAAAATTAGATATAATTAGGCCAAGCAGAAAATTGATATTTCTTCAGATCCACGCCTACTCCATTTTATTGCATAGTGGTAATTTTTAGATTTTAACTGTTTTGGCTTGAGTAGATCAGCAAAATGGCTTGATTGAAAAAAGTCGACCCCACCCCCACAATATATTTGAAAAAGAAACACATGTTTCACTTGGCTTTTTTACAATTATTTATCAGCAAAAAAATACAATATTTGATAAAACCCATGTGTGCTTCTTTTTCTTTCTGTACTAGGATGTTTCTTCAGATCCTTGCCAACTCCATTTTATTGTATAGTGGTAAGTTTTAGATTATAACTGATTGAAACAAGCTGACCCCACCCCCACAACATATTTGAAAAAGAAACACATGTTTTATTTGTTTTTATTATATTTATTTACAGCCAAAAATACAGTATTTCATACAACCTGTTTGCTTTTTTTCCCTTTCTGTATTAGTATAAACTTAACATTTTCTTGTTTTAATGCTTTTGTTAGACAAAAATGTCAGCATCAATCTACGTTCTGTTATAGATACTGTCTCCGAAAAGTGCATGAACTGGTGCGAAGTACAATATCATTATAATTGCTTTCATTGTTAAAGTTACTACAGTGTAAATGAAAATTAGAAAGTGAAAATATTTCCCTTTACAAATTAAAATACAAATTACAGTATTACAAATAATAAATAATACTATTCCAAGTACATACTTTGCAGAGCTTGAAATTGCCCAGTAGTGGAACCAGAAATTTGCCAAATAGTGGTCTAAGGTCTTGATGGAAGGGATCCAAATTTATTATTATATATGTTTTATATCTAAATAATAATTGTAATTGTTGAATTGAATTTTATCAATAAAAAAAAACTCGCATGAATAAAGTAACCCCAACTGATACCACCACTGAAATTCGCTAGTACCTCTGCCAAAGGTATTCACCATTGTCTGTCTGTTAGCAACATTACACAAAACTAATGAATGGATCATCATAAAATTAATAGTGGAATGAGTGGTACACAAAAGAGAAAGAGAGAAAGAGATGATTTAATTTTGGCAAAGTCATTAATTTTTTAAAAACCCCACGAATAAAAAAAAAATAATGGAATGCCCTGTGTGTGTTGGTATTTAGACACAGGGGTAAAAATAATGGAATCACCCATACACAGCCAGTGTACTGTTTGGTATTCATGCCCAGGCAATCGATAGTGTGACTGCGTTAGTTTCATTTGTTTCAAACTTTTGCATTTATACACTATTTGCTTTTTAATACGGCCTTGGTAAAAGGTAAAAAAAAAACCAAATTGGTGAAAGGTTAAAAAAAATTTGTTAGCCAAGTTTGGACTTTATGCTCAGAGTAAATAACTCAACTGCTTGCCAACAATGTAAGCATGCGGTTATTACTCTGGACCACAAGGTTAACCAGACTTTTTATGTCTTTATGGAATACTTTTTTCAGAATTACCAGATATTATGTGTTTTTATACTTTTAAATAAATAATTCAATAAGCAGTTCAGAATATTACAGAATGTTTAGAGCGTAACATTCTGTAGGAAAACATTATCTTACGATAACAGATGGTGGAGCACCACCACATATGTGAGAGCAGCCCTCAAATGAGGGTGGATTTGAGCCTTACAAGAGCAGCTGAGGATAAAAAAATCTGTGCACTTTTCCGAGTGTACTGCATCCCTTAACACGCATATAGACCTCGCTTACCTTTTGTAAGACAGTGCACTATATACAGGGGCGGATAAAGAGATGTCCAAAAGGGGGGATGTCCGATTGAGATAACACTCCACTATGGGGTCCGGGGGCATACCCCAGCGAAATTTTTGTCTTCTAGACTCTCGAAAATAACCTCTGAGGAATTTTGAGCAGTCAATTTTTTCTTTTTCTTTCCTTTGCCCCCAAAATCTTCCCCTGATATATGATCAGTGGCGTATCTAGGGTCTTGAAGTGGGGTGCTGATTGGGGGGGGGGGGAAGGAAGAAACGAAGGTGAAGTGGGGGCTCGATCATCAGTTGAGGGGGCGCTAACTCGCAAAATAAGGTGATTTTTAACTACTTGGCCGTGATTTTTGGGAGGGCTACTGTGGGGGTGGTCGCAAGTATTTTTTGGTGGGGTGTGCGGACTCCTAGGTACGCCACTGTATATTATACTTGCAGTCTAGCCCTCTGGCTTTGCTAAATACAAGGAGAGCAATAAATGGGAGTTGAACTTCAAATGCTAAAGTGCACACACAGCTGCCACCAGTTTAGGCACCTGACCCAATTTCCTGTTGCCATTGTGTAGTAAGATATCCAGCCAGTGGCCTAACAACAAGCCATCGGGGGGGGGGGGAGAGGGAGGAACATGTGAGTGTCACAAAAGCGACAGAGAGGATGGAATTTAAGTGAATCCTCTCCCTACCTTAAAACACTATGAACCTTATTAAGGCTGAAAAGATATAGGTAATGTCAACACTGTTAAAAATTTGTGAGTTAAAAACCAGGAATATCATATCACAAATATATATATATCAGGAATATGAATATTATTACTAGTTTTGGGTGTCCTACTGGTCCAAATGTCTAGGCTCTCTAGTAGTGTGTTGGGTGTTAGTAGAAGGGGGCCCTCCAGAGTTCCTTTGTACTGGGGGAATGGGACTTCGCCCCCAAGAGCTCATATGCTTTACACCACTGTATCCATTATCCATTGTCTTGTTAAAGAATTCTGTAATTTTTTTTTGTCCAACCAAAGTTGGCATATGGCAAATCGAATGAAAGAATGAAACCTTTATACATATATTAAAGACTTTAAATCACTTAAACCAGATGGGTTAAACACTCGTGTGTGTAGGATGTTTATGGATTGTTATCTGTTATGTTGGCTGTTTATCAATAGTTTTCTGAAGAATCGATTTTCATTTTACCATCTCTCCATGATTCTTGTATTGTAAAATAGAAAACCAAGCAAGAAAAATGAACTGCTGCAGTGTTCATACTTTGTGATGTAACAGCGTGCGCAGCGGTTGCGATTCTGCTGCTCAACCTTGAGGCCAAAGGTTCAATCCATCGCTGTGCATTCTCTTGTGTCCTTAGGCAAAGCACTTTACCTACGTTTGCCTCTCTCCACCCAGGAGTACAAGTGGGTATCTGGTAGGCTCAAACACAAAATGCTTTGATTACAGCTGCAACATTATGGAAATCTCCCCAGGGAGTATGTGTTCCATGTGCTTGATCCAATGACCGGATGTAATAATGTCAAGTAATTAGAGTCATTGTTGGCATTACGCGTTATATAAGTCTAAAATATTATTATTATTATTATTATTATTACTATTATTATTATTATTTTCGGATTACCATTTGAACCACATTACTAACTTCCCAGATTGCTGCCTAAATACTAAAAAAAAAATGGTTTTAACTCTAATTTAATATAAAAATGAGGCATTTTCGTAAAATCAAACCCTTATAAATGAAAATATACTGGGCACTCTGGGAGAACAGTCTTTTTGACTGAAGAGTCCACCCAGTATAAAGAACAAATAAATAAATAAAAATAAAAGATCAGATAAATTTACAAAAGAATTAATAAAATGAACGGGTTTTCTTCAGCGGTTATCAAATGCAAGCCTTTAAAAGTTAGTCCATTTTTTGGAATTTTTCTACGTTAACACACTGTGTTTTACTATATAGCGCAGACACCAGGAAGATTACAAAAGCTGACGAACAGAAGCTCAATATATTTCAAAGAAGATGCCTGAGAAAAATAATGAAGATACGCTGGATAATGAAAATAATACTATATAGCGCAGACACCAGGAAGATTACAAAAGCTGACGAACAGAAGCTCAATATATTTCAAAGAAGATGCCTGAGAAAAATAATGAAGATACGCTGGATAATGAAAATAACAAATGAAGAGCAGTATCAAATTACTAATACAAATGAACAAAGTCAAGAAATACATAAGAGGAGATGGCGATGGATTGGACACCTCCTTCGAAAAGAAAATGGTAACTATGCCAGAAATGCTATCATGTGGACCCCCGAAGGCAGGAGAAAAAGAGGAAGGCCAAGAACAACCTGGAGAAGAACAACTGAAAAAGAAAGAAATGAATTTGGATGGAGAAGCTGGGGTGAAGCTTCAGTAGTGGCCAAAGACAGGAAGAAATGGAAAAACATTACTCAACAAAGCCTCAATCTCCACAGAAAGGAGCAGTAAGGTAAGGTAACACACTGTGTAATTTAAGTAAAATCTGCACTACCTCGCTACGAACACCTGTGAAAATTTTATCAGCAAGGTGTAAGCTGACTGTTTTATATATATTTTAATAGGAATTTAAAAACTGGAGATCCCCTTTAAAGTTACAAATATACAGTATTTACAATTGTTCAAGTTCACTGTTAATGTCAGGATTAATCCATACTCAATTTAATACTTGTATAGGTGTAATTTTTCCCTACCTGACGTGGAAATGTACCGAATACTCAGTACATTTGAAAACAATTGCGAAAAAAATCGCAATCTCCAGATCACTAGCC
>NW_022738561.1:694224-715235 GCF_011630105.1 Anneissia japonica
GTTGAATTCGAGTCCAAGTAAGCAGCGGGTACTGCAGTGTTGATAGTAATTGTTATTGTCGTGATGGAATAATAGACAATAACTGGATTTGCGTCAGGAGAAACATGTATAGGTGTAATTTTGCCCTAAATTTTTTTGCAATTGTTTTTAAATGTATTGAGTATTCGGTACATTTCCACGTCAGGTAGGGCAAAATTACACCTATACATGTTTCTCCTGACGCAAATCAAGTTATTGTCTATTATTCCATCACGACAATAACAATTACTATCAATTTAATACTATTAACATAGATTCAGGAAAAAAAGTCTACCACAGGGACACAGCCATCCCCACTTTCAAATTACACAAACTAGCGTACAGTATTTTGCCAGGAAAAATACCAGTGTATGATTGGAACTGATAGTTCCACTGACTTCTCTAAACACTTCCAGAAAAAAGACTGGCGTGGAATTTGGCATGCAAAGGAGAAAAATAAAAATTAATTTTAGATAGATCAAAGATCAATAAATAAAAAATAAATAATAAAATATAAAAACCACTGAACATTGCATTTCGCACTTTATAACCCTTGATGATTGATTGATTGATGACCCAAATTTGGTCAATGCAATGCAATGCAAGATTATTCTCATACAATTCATATTGTCCTAATAACCAAACACTTAACAGTAGAATATAGAGGGGACAATCCCCCAAATTTACAAACGGCTCATCTAAAACCAATATGGAAATTACTCGGAAGATCAAATATTCCGAAAAGATTTCCTTTGCGATTATGAATTGAGAATGGTAGTTGTAACTACAGTATAATAGTAATTATAATAGGAATAACAGAAGTAAACTAAGATAAAATATAACATATGTAAGATCACTTCCTTTACATACTACTGTATATAGAGAAATTTGTTGATTGAATATAGGCCAGATACTTCTAAACACTTCTACCAAAAAACATCAAACATTTTTAAAATTTTTATTTTCAATCTTTTGACAAAAAACAAAAAAAAGGTTGAACAGGAGTGCCTACGAAAAGCAAAAATACTGTCATCAAGTTCATTAAACAAGGTATTAAAAGTGGCTCGCTTTAGACTAAATAAAATACTAACAAAACCATAATAAAAATAATAACATTAATAACAAAATTAACAATTTTTAAATATTTTTTAAAAATTCACTAATATTTTATATTATAGTTGTAAATCTTATGTTACTTTAAAATGAACAACCTAATTTCAAAAAAATATTTTGATTTTTTTCTGGTATAAATAAGCACAATACATCATTAAGACTACAGAACTGCTGAATGGATGAAGTATCAGGAGTTAAGTAAACGAATGAAAACAAAAAAAACTATCGAAAGGTGTGAAATTGCACCTGTTGTGGTTACATAAAGATATAAATAAATTACAGGTGTTACCGATTCTAAAGAGATTTGTCTAGCACTTAAATTAGAAATTTTCTAGACTTGTGGGCTAATATATTGAGAATTAAGGAAAGCCACTAGACAACTGTAGGTTATTCTCTCAGAATTGTTTCATAAACAGATTATTTCTAGTGTTTTCACTTTAATGAACATATCTGATGAAATGAAATGTGTGAGTTTTTCTTTTAATAATCCAATTTGGTTCTTTTCCTATTTAATAATATTTTTAAAATGTTTTTCTTATCTTTTTTAATGTGTACAGTTTTTTAATGAAATTTTATTGTTAACAAATGCCTCAATTCAGCCTTTTGGCTGCCACAGAATCAGAATTTGTATTTTTGATTGTGTTGTTTTGAAATAAAGATACCGATATTATTTTTGAGGATTTCAAAGTGGCAGCGAGCGTAATAAAAATAAATAAAAATTTTATGAAAACAAACCATAATTTTGTGGCCGGTGCTAATTGGCGAAAAATAAAGTTTTATTTTTATTTATAATTTTGATTATCAGCGGGTGGCTGGTTTGTCAAACAAGGTATAAAAAAAATCTCCCATTTAGGCGGATATTATAATAATTAGTTTAGAAATTTGAGTTCTTAATTGGGTTAACACTGAGCTCATTGAACAAGACTCACCGCAGAGTTAAGACAGATTTATGGTTTAGGGTCGTAAAAATTGCGCTTTTTCAATGACTAAATTCACGATAACTTTGACACATGAAATTATTATTTATTTTGATGACCTCAACAGGGGGTCCATGCATTTGACGTGGAAATTTCTCCCCCTAACACCCCCGCAGGCACAGCCACCGGTAGAAATCCAATAGAATGATGTGCCAGCTGACCTTTACTCTTTAAGGTGTGGGCTAAACAAGATTAATTCATTGTTCACAAAAAATAGGTTAATACATCTACGTTTATTTATGATGATGATGAATTTATTAGTAAGTAAACACCAAGGATAACCCATGAAAGTCTGAAGACTTTAAATTTCCAGTGGGGACCTTCTGGTGGTGATTACGCAGTACACCGAAAGACAATCCCCTATAACCCTGGTATTCAACCCCTGGCCAACAGGCCAACTCCGGCCAGCCAAATTGAATCCTGCCCACGCGTCATTGGTAAAAAATAAATCATTTTTCTGGCAGATTTAAAAAAAAATTTCTGTTAATAGAAACACAACCACCTAATTTGGCATTCAAGAGTCTGGCTTTTTCTGAGTGTAGCCAGTGGAACTGAGAGGCAAGTGCCCCGGGGGCCGGCATGGGGCCTGCGATAACAAGGTAAACAAAAATAATAAAATAAATAATTAAATCATAAACGTATACATTCATTCATATCATTCATGTATTTTTCTCACGATATTGCAAATAAAGCTGACCGTTTATAGACGAAAGCTGGTAATTAATCACTTCTAATTCTTTTTTATGAATATTTTCATGACTTCTACTATACACTAGAGTTTATGTTTACAATGTATCAAATAATAAATTCTTTACGTTATTAATTTATAATTATAAAAGGCTTGGACGATGGACATCGCCAATATACATAAAAGTTAGAAAATATGAATAGACCTGATAGAGATTTGATTGCCAAATAAATACTGAATTAATATTAAACCAGTGGCGCATTTAAGGGAGGGCGGCATTATTTTTTTCCCATACAGTTAATGCAGAAATTATAGAGGGCGCTACATAAGGTCATTTAAGTGAACTGACAATATAAATACAGTATGCAAGTTTGACTTCCCCCTCGCGAGTCGTAAAAGCAGTGCTTGCTGCTTGTGGAATATTAAAGCTACGGCATAAATAGTAATTAGTAGGGTAAGCCAAAATCTCTTTTAGGGTAGTCAGTCGAGACAGTGTAGTTGACAGTGAAAATTAATGGACTATTAGTATTGCAATTACAATATCCTTATGCCTAGACACTGCTCACGTACAGAATGGTTTTTGAAAGTATAAAAAGCAGCATTGAATATGGTTGTTTATTTGAGTAGCGTAAAGTATAGCACATACCTACTAACTGCTATAGGCCTAGTAGTACTGATCCTCAAGGATGAAATGTTTAGAAATGCTCGACAAGTATTAAGACGATTAATATGTATTGTTTTCATCAGGGAGGTATAAAAGTTTCTCACAAACATATCATTTCATTCATTCAATATGAATAAAAGTAATAGACATAGATTTATAATATGGCAAGCAGATAAACATTAATTTTACCAAATCCAACGATATTCTATACACATAATATGACATAGGGACCTACTGTTTATTAAAGGCTGCCTACCCAAATAAAAAATTGAAAAGCTTATTTAAAACGAACAAAATCAGATGTAAAAAATGCTTAATGTCACCAGCCAATGAATCATAATAATACTGTATGCTCACTGTCTGTTAATTGATGGGGAATTTTTTCTCATAAAAATATTTAATTGTAAAATTGTATGTTGGCAACTGTGTCCCAAGTACTCGTAATTTGTCTCCGAGCATTTCTAAACATTTATATCCTTCAGAATCAGTACTATAGGGGCATACCATTGTACAAGACATGTCATATCTAGGATACTATAATGTAGGCTTACTTAAATAGCCAGATTCAATGTTGCTTTTTTTATACTTTGAATGCTGCAGTGTAAATGGATTGTGTCTAGTCATAGGGATATTATTACAAATAGTCCATTAATGCTCACACTACCAAGGCCTTAAGAAATTTTGGCCTACTCCATAACGTTCATCCATGCATGCATAAGCACTCCACCTTACTTGATAATCCACTGACTGTTTCGCAAGGGGAAGGTCGGGCATGCATATTCATGTGTATCAGTTCACCTAACTTACCTAAAATAGTGCTTTCTATTTTCTGCCTTAACTGTATGGGAAAAAAAAATAATGCGGCCTGGCCCCCACCCACTAAATCTTTAAAAATTTGACAAAAATCGAGAAAAAAGGAAATTCTACTAAAATGTAGGTCTAAAAGTGCCATTTCTAGCCATAAATCATAAATTTTCATACATCAGCATGGTGAGGCTGAGGTAGATCCATTGTAATCCATATTTTGGGCACCCCCTCCCCTTCTGTTTAAAATTCCTCTATCCACCACTGTAAACTTTGATACCTATGTTATGAATCTTTTCAGTACATTTGAATAAAAGGCAGGATAGCTTTTACTTTTTTTGTTTCTGTACTTTACTTTTTATGCCCTGGTGAAGTTAGGCACTCTATAAATGATTAAATTAGTCCTCTAATCCGTTGAAAGGCCGTAGCCTGTCTCTTATACACATCTAGATGTGTATAAGAGACAGCCTCAACAGGGGGTCCATGCATTTGACGTGGAAATTTCTCCCCCTAACACCCCCGCAGGCACAGCCACCGGTAGAAATCCAATAGAATGATGTGCCAGCTGACCTTTACTCTTTAAGGTGTGGGCTAAACAAGATTAATTCATTGTTCACAAAAAATAGGTTAATACATCTATGTTTATTTATGATGATGATGAATTTATTAGTAAGTAAACACCAAGGATAACCCATGAAAGTCTGAAGACTTTAAATTTCCAGTGGGGACCTTCTGGTGGTGATTACGCAGTACACCGGAAGACAATCCCCTATAACCCTGGTATTCAACCCCTGGCCAACAGACCAACTCCGGCCAGCCAAATTGAATCCTGCCCACGCGTCATTGGTAAAAAATAAATCATTTTTCTGGCAGATTTAAAAAAAAATTTCTGTTAATAGAAACACAACCACCTAATTTGGCATTCAAGAGTCTGGCTTTTTCTGAGTGTAGCCAGTGGAACTGAGAGGCAAGTGCCCCGGGGGCCGGCATGGGGCCTGCGATAACCTGTCTCTTATACACATCTAGATGTGTATAAGAGACAGCTTCTAAACACTTCTACCAAAAAACATCAAACATTTTTAAAATTTTTATTTTCAATCTTTTGACAAAAAACAAAAAAAAGGTTGAACAGGAGTGCCTACGAAAAGCAAAAATACTGTCATCAAGTTCATTAAACAAGGTATTAAAAGTGGCTCGCTTTAGACTAAATAAAATACTAACAAAACCATAATAAAAATAATAACATTAATAACAAAATTAACAATTTTTAAATATTTTTTAAAAATTCACTAATATTTTATATTATAGTTGTAAATCTTATGTTACTTTAAAATGAACAACCTAATTTCAAAAAATATTTTGATTTTTTCTGGTATAAATAAGCACAATACATCATTAAGACTACAGAACTGCTGAATGGATGAAGTATCAGGAGTTAAGTAAACGAATGAAAACAAAAAAAACTATCGAAAGGTGTGAAATTGCACCTGTTGTGGTTACATAAAGATATAAATAAATTACAGGTGTTACCGATTCTAAAGAGATTTGTCTAGCACTTAAATTAGAAATTTTCTAGACTTGTGGGCTAATATATTGAGAATTAAGGAAAGCCACTAGACAACTGTAGGTTATTCTCTCAGAATTGTTTCATAAACAGATTATTTCTAGTGTTTTCACTTTAATAATATCGGCACTGGTTCAAATGGCATGCTTGCCTGTGGTCCTGGTGGTGGAACAAGTCTTCTAGGACAAGGACTATAAACCGTAGGCCCTGTGTACACAATGGGCTCATGTGCACTTTAAAGAACCCAGTACATCTTTCGAAAAGAGCAGGGGATTACCCCGGTGTGCTGGTCCATACAGCCTCTGTAAACCTGCACTTATGGACCATTAAGGAGGATGTACCTAAGTAAACAAATACATAAATAAATAAAAATACTACTATTTAATATTGCTGATTTTTTATTTCATAAAACATAAACAATTACAAATTGGTAAAATTAGTCATTGCAGCATAAAAACTGAATTGCGACGCAAAGTTGTTACTAGGCCTACACATTTACAAACCAGAAAGAAAAAACACAAAGTATTGTAAAAACTATAAATATAAAAACTGACATTCATATATTTATGAGTTTAATGCCCGTCTATAGAATAAGGACCCCGAATAATGTATCGACTGGCCTCTCAGGTCCAGTTGAGAGGGTTAATCTCTCTACAGTTGTAGTAAGACAAATAAAGTAAATAATACTGCTATTAAATATAATTTCTATAAATAAATTTGAGAAATTTCCTGCCCGATGTTTCAAAACTTATTGTGTGGGTAGATATTCCAACGCAAGGGTCCCTAATGATACAGTGAAACAACAATTGCATTGAAGCGCTAGATTTATACTCTCATCTTTAATTTGTGGCGAGTCTACGATAATATGAACCGGGATTCAGAAGGGAAATTGCGAGGGCGTGTTGTGGGAAAAAGCCTCTAAGAACAAAACCGCAGATCTATAAATGTTTAAAAAAAATCCTCTTAGGTCTGATGTTGCATCTCAATAAATTATAACTGGCTGACTATCTAAGTCTGGGGCTTTAACCTATGTGGATGCGGCTAAAACACAGCGTCAAACACTTCGCAGTCCGTCAACAATTCAAAATGGAGAAGCAATCCTACACAAAGTTCTGTTCACACTTCAACATTGCTGTCAAAAGTATCTGAGATTAGCCAATATCATGTATTTATTATTTATTTATTATATTAATTTATTATTTATATTTATTTATTTTTTTATTAATTTGTCATATAATACTTAATACTGGGAACAGATCTTAATTCTAAAATGTAAAAAAAGGATGCAGACAAGACATAAATGTAGGTTAAATTTTAAAGACACAATCAGCAACTCTGATCACATGACCAGCTTTTGTGGGTATAAATTGTAGACAGACAGGGCAAGTGATGCTCGGTAATAGAAAAATGTGTGGCTTTTTCGAAGAGTTTCTGTTGGAAGGCACATAGTTCATGCTTAATAATGTTAGTTGGAATGCCAGTAAACTATACCAAGTTGATTGGAAATTCAAATTGAAATTATTGGCATAAGTAATGTTTGCTATATGCTCCAAAAATACTGGCCACAAATATTGAGATTTTTGGAGAAATGTTTAGCCTCTGCATATCTACAGCATATTTTGGCAGTGGGGGATGGGGGATTCAGTATGTTTGAACAAAACGCCCCTCCCCCTCTGTGATAAGACGTAAAAAAACTCCAGTTGACGGATTCAAGTGGGGGGGAGCAAGGGCTACATTTACAGTATAACCAAATTTAGTCTCTGGGAGTGGCATTTCCGGCCATGTAGAGGGTGCCATAATCATAAATTGTCTTACCTCTAGACTCTCCATTTGTGGGCTCCTCTATTTCAAATTCCTGCACCCGCCACTGTATGGTACTGGATCCTGGTCCACAAAAGGCTTGCTAAATTAACTAGGCATATTAGCCTTCAATTAAATAAAATTAAAAACACTGTTTTGGTTTGACCATGATATATTATAAGTTATAACCAGGGACTGAATTCAAACCATTTGATTCTGCACGAACTCTCTTTTCGGACCTTTGAAATATAGGCCTACTTACTGTACAAGAATGAGATAAAATAACATAACCTTTTTGAAGAGGGTGGAACTGGAAACTTTGAATTTTGAAGAACTTAAAAAAAATTTAAAAGACCCCTCAAAAGTCAGGAAAGCTCATCACGGACAGATCCAGGATTTGACAAAGGGAGTTTCAAAAGGTTTTCAAGAAACCCCAGATTGAAAGGGGGAATCCGGGAAAATTTTGATTCTTAGTTGGCCGGAAATGTGCTTTCCCGACATGTGAGGTGTCTGTTAATGATCTTTAAGTTCTTCAAAATTCAAGGTTTTCCCCTCTTTACAATTTTGAGTACAGTGTAGTTGGATACGTAGTGCTTCTTCCATGGATCGATCAACCTATAGGCTTGAAGAACGCACTTTTGTACATAAATTATTATACGTCAAACCAAAAACAGTGTTTTTAATTTTATTTAATTGAAGGCTAGTTGGGCTAAGCCTAGTTTCTCCAATCTGCCAACCTATGTAAGCATGCATTTTGTAAGCCAGGACCCAGTAGTATTTTGTTACGATTCTTCACAGAGGGGGAGGGGTTCGTTCGAACCCCTGGATCTACCACTGCTCATTTCCGTCAATCTTGGAATCTAGATTCTCCAGACTTTCCTTTCTTTTTTTATTTATAGAAATTTTTAATCCCTTGCTTCAAATCTTAGATCTGCCCCTGTTAGTTATGCACGCGAATCTTCGATCTGAACTGTAAGTGGGACACGCTACAATTTCTTGGCCAGATCAAGTTTCACAAAAGATTATGTAAATTCCAAAGCCAAAAATGCATGGAGAATGCTAGAAGTATATAAACACTTTTCTGAACACAGTGGACACCATCCCCTTTTTTTGGTAATAGTTTCAATATTTACTGGATCAGTTCATTAGATAATGTTTTAAGAAATGCGACATTAAATTCAAAACGGCCGGTTTTCCACTAGGCGAATTTATTCGTGCGAATCAAAGGCGTCGGTTCGGTTCCTGAGCTCTGATTGGTTGCGCACATTTTTCACTTCGCAAAAAGTAGAAACAATTTGAACTACCAACATCGCTGAAGCGAAATGTAAATGTGCATGCGCATGAACGATGCTTTCGATTCGTGCGAATAAATTTGCCTAGTGGAAAACCGGCTTTAGACACCAACAATTGAGATTTTTAGCATACCACATGGTGTACTGAAAATCTATAATTATTTATCAATTGAATTCGCCATGCAAACCTTCAAATGCTTTCAGGGTATAAAAAATCTTATTTAATATTATTTTTAAAAATTATTATTAGCTAACTACGGTAGGTATTATGAGGTGAATAGAATGGAGTTTAGTTGTGAGAAAAAAAATTCCCAGTGTTCCACATAATTATGAACCCTTGATTCCAGAATCTTAACCATGCCCTGGTTCATGGAATGGTAATCCTCATACAGCCACCATCAGCTAAACTGGGATTTTGTGGAGAGTTCGTCTGCAGCCATTCAAAAATTGAAAAAAAAAAATACTTCAAGGAAAGCAGTTTGGCTGAGCCAAAACGACTTGGTTTCCGAACCTCGAGGTTGGGGTTTCAATACCTTGCTATGCATTTCACTTGTGTCCTTGGGCAAGGCACTTAATCTGCATTGCTTCTCTCCACCCAGGAGTATAAATGGTGTATACAAAGTACAAAATGTGCTGATATTTCATGCGGCAAACTATCAAATTTCCTGCGTAGGCATCGCTCCAGAAACTGGGGTAATAACGTGGAAAAGTGCTCCTGAGACTTATGTGTAGGGCACCATACAAAAAATGTAAATATTATTATTATTAACAAATTATGTATAGTATGACTTCATTGGCTTACAATGACTTCAGCTGAAATTGTAATCTGATGTTGGTCAACCACACGGACCTTTTTGTTTATTACAGTATCTGTAAAACCATTGTTCTTAGAACTTTAAAGAGTGATTAAATCAACATTATTTTCTTAATCCTGTTGGTTAGTACAAACCGGGAAATGTACCGCAGCATACATTCCATATAAGAGAGCATTGTTAATGACCTGTGTCTTAAAAAGCACAAATAAACCCTAAATATTGTAAACTTTAGTATTTGTCCACTATTTTTACTAATTTTACTTATTTAATTGGTTGCAGATTTTGCGATTATGAGTTGTGGTACTACCAAAAACAGTTAACTAGTTTCTTTGAATTACAACTTGATGCAATACCACTGAATATAAAGTACTATAACGAGACCTAACACAAAAAACTAAGAAAAGATTGAGATTATAATTATGAAATATTACAAAACAACTTTTCTATGAATGAAAGTGAAAGATGTTTGACTACAATTAACAATAGTAATAACAGATATACAGTATTTATGGTATTTATAGGGGCTCATTTCAGCCTTTTTATAAAGCTTGCTCTTCTACGAAGCTGTGTTCCACTGGTGCAGGGGTCTTAAGTTTGAACAAGCCAATTCCAGGAGATTTACAAGCTTTCATTACACAGAGTCACTTTTTATTTACTTTACAGTTCTTTTTTTTTTTCTCTCTCTATTATGACAATTGACATGCATATTTTCGCATATTTTGTATGATTGTTAAAAGGTATTTCTTTACATTGATATGATTAATAGTTTTTTCCTCATATATATAATATTTCATTTGGTTATTTGATTAGGGCTACTTTATTCTAAATTTATTAATATCTTTTCTCTATAATATTGTTTCTTTGGTCTATTCAAATTGCTATTTCATCTTGCATGATTAATTTGCATCTTTAATTGTACATTCATTATAGATTTTTCTTTAATAATTTATATTCATTTTTATATATTATTTTGAATTAGTTACTTTGTAAATTAAGAATTGAAATGTTGTTACTTTTTCTTTCTTTTTCCTCATCTATATATTTGTTATTTATTTATTTTTAAGATTATTTCATTAGGGCTACTTACAATAGTCTAAATGTATTTATATCACTTTTGATAAATTATTTTCATGCCTCTCTTTTGTCTTGTTTTACTGTGTTTATTGAGGTTCCTAATGATTAGCTTCTGCTGGATGGCACCCTTATTTTAGATTGTTGAAATTAAATTTAATGGAAAAAAAATGGTTTGAAACAAGAAGTATACAGATTGCTGATGATTGGGGAGGCGGGCATACCACGAAGAAACAGAATTCCTGTCCAATAAATATCTGGAATCCACAAGCACTCATCAGCAAAAACGAATAGTCAAGCAAGAACAAATTTTTTTAAAATAATGAACGATTCCATATTTTTTAATAAACCATAACATAATAATATGAATTTGCAGTATGCTAGTTGTTTCTGGGAGATTTCTGCTGTCTTGCTGGAATGCAGGAAGCTGTCTCGACTTCAGGTGTTTGGTGAAAAACTTGGTGGTTAATAAGATATAGGTTTTAGAAAATAAAAAAAAGGGGGAAAAGGTCATATATCTCTTTTGTGTCTTAAAAAAATCAGATGTACAACATTTAAAAAATTATTTTCCTCTGGAACATGGCTTTTGAGGTGCAGGCATTAGGCCCTATAAAAATATTATTAGTTTATCACCCTATCTAGGCTGGAAAACTGATGAGGGATGGAGGCTTTTTTCTATGCTGAAGCCAAATATCACCCTTGTGATGTTTACTGGTGCATTGATATTCTTTTTGTCTCTTTTGTGGGTAAGGTATGTCCCACCTTTATTTCCATTCTTCACATTTTACAAGAAAATATACTAAACATGAATCTACACCCAAGGCTAGCATAATAAATAAGCTGGCAGATAAAAGAAGGACTTCTTGTCATTGTTATATACAGCAGGCCCGTAGCCAGGTTCTTCCAAGAAGGGGGGGGGGTTTCTGGGCACGAGGTCCACGGTCGAAGCCCTGGTGGGGTCGGCGAATCCCCCAGAGCAAGAGAATTTTTGTGCTTTATGGGTCTAAATAATGCTATAAAAGCAGATATGTTTGAAAACGTCTGCGTCTGGGTGGGTCTGCAGTGCATTAGTTGGGTTGGAGGACTTATTAGGGAAATTTGAAGAGGGGGGTTCGCCAAAAATGAGGGGGGGGTTTGCTAGAACAGGGGGTTCTCCCGAACCATAAAAACCCCTCTGGATACGGGCCTGTACAGTCAATATACAATTTATAAACAGGGCTGCTACAAAGGAAAATGTTTTATTTTATTAAAAATATATATTTGATGGTACTTGTCTTCAATATAGTACACTGATATGATGCATTGATATTCAAAGTAAAACATAACTGAGATTATACAAACAATATCTACTAACAATTTAATAAAAAAATATAACTTTCCAAAAAAAAAAAAAAAAAAAAAAAATTTTTTCTAATCTTTTTGTTTCAATACCATAGAAGACATGTGCGCAAGGGTGATAAACTAATAAAAAAATTTATTAGGCCTTACCATGGCTTTATGAATAAAGGATAATCCCTTAGCAAGTAGTCTCCAAGGCATTGTTTGGGGTGATAGATACAAATTTGCCATATCTTACCATGCATGACAACAAATACAGTTTGATTGATTGCTTTTCTTTCGTTGATTGCCGATTTCTTCACAATACATAATAAACCCAATACATAAACGCCAGAAACGCAAACATTTCCAACTAAAAAACTTCCCCAGAAATGGTTGTTTATCTGTAGTCTTATCATTTTCAGTTCAAAGTGCAAAAGATACCGTAGCCAAAATCTACATCCAACTAAAACTAATGTACATTAATTCTTAGAAAACATTCAGAGAGTTCATGGATAGTTTGCTCCAGCGGAGTAGGTTCATCTTGTTGTTTCACCTGTTAATCTATTGGGATTTGTAAACCATTACACAAAAATAGGCTCCCAGCAGGAATGTGTGTCTACTGCTTTAACCAGGAGTTTTTGTTTCTGAATTTAATCTTATGATCTTCAATATGCAGATGTGTGTATTATTGTAGTGTATCTGGATTTTTCATGAAAATTTTCTTTCATAACAACATTCTGTATACTACTATTATATTACACTAAAAACACTTTAACAAAAGAGAGTAACTCTTGGAGTTATTGCTTTATGTTGTTGATCTCCAAAAGTACTACCATGTTCAAGAGGGCGTCCTTCAAATGATGGTAAAAGGCGTTCGTGGCGAACGAGTGCAGCGTCTCTATAATGCATGTACAAGTTTTGAATGCAATTTTGTTCGAGTTCCAAACGCTATTCGATTTCCAATAGAGTGCCCCCTACCTCGTGGTAGTATTACCCATCATTCCTACACCGGATTTACCCTTTTCCGCCATCTTTAACTGCTACATCATGATATGGTGTCTACAGCCCCTGATGGGGGCAGTAGACACAAAAACTGTGGTACCTTCAAGCAGATGTTAATAAAATAGTGGAATAATAAAAAAAAAAATGAGATTACATTTTTATTAGAAATTTGAATTTTTTTTTGATAAACAAAAAAATTAGCTTTTATGTTGAAAAAAGTGTTTATTTAACCCAAATATTTTAGGTCATGGCGCAATTAATAGTGGATAGTTCACCTGTTTGAACACAAAACAGTTATTGTCTCAGTTTAATACAGAACACTACAGCAGTGGCATATATCTAGGGGGGTGTACATAACCTCCAGTCACCTCCCCACCATTGAAAATGTCAGAAGTAATAAAATCAAACTCAAGTACTTATAAAGCACCTCATATAAACTTTTTAATTTTTTTATTTTTATTTCCTTTAAAACCAACAGCAAGTACATTCGCCAAGAAACTCTTTATGAGGCTAATAGATGAAACCCTTTTTCATTCCTTGTTTCGCATACTTATTGTTTATAAAGATCATCATAGGAGGGCGGGATAAAATTTTGTTTTCTTATTTAGCAAATAATTTTGCCAAATACATCCAGCAGGAGGAGAAAATAAAAACAAAATTTTATTGGTAAATGTAAAATAGGATGGTTTAAATTGGTCCTTAGAAGCAGTGGTGTATCTAGAAGTCTTGAAGTGGGAATGCTGGAGGGGGTAGGGGTGGGGTACTCAATGATCAGTTGAGGGGTCACTAACTCCCAAAATAAGTTGATTTTAGGTGATTTTTAACTACTTGACCATGATTTTTGGGAAGGAAAGTGGGGGTGAGTAATTTATGGAGGGGTGTGCACCCCCATACACTCCTATATACACCACTACTTAGAAGGCAAGCATCTTAACCACTAAGCTTTTAAACTCTACTCCCACTCAACACAACAACCTAGTTTCCCCTCACTTTTAATCATCAAGCCCCATAGTCCAACTTTGCATCCCCCTTCCAGGGTCCCCCCACTCCCCATTCCAAGACTCCTACATATGGCACTGCACAATAATAAAATTCATACTATCATCATTATTAAAATTGTATCCTTTGTTTATTGAACTGAGGCCAACTGCCAGATTACATCTGATACCAATAATACAGTAATATATTGGCAGTAGTATAGTGAAACCAATACAACTCATCCAAAAACAATAAAGTACTGAAGTCCAAGAAAGTCCTTACAAGCTAAGACACACATCAGCTATTTCTTTATTGACAGCAAGAATACTCACTTTCTTGAAAATATATGTAGTAAGTTTGAGAACTTAATTCAGGATATGATCTAGATTAACCCCTCAGTGTAATTCTGATCTATTCGTCTGTGTAGGAATTGCCAGCCGGATATGATTGGTTCATTCAATTGGTTTACTCTATGGTGAACTATTAGGCAAGGTTTAACAACCTTTATTACTTAGACTTCCAAATCCAACTTTCAACCTAATAATACAATGACTCAAGTGATTATAATTAATGTTGAAACTACACAAATTTACAGATAGAGAATAAATACAAGTGAATTATTTAGATGAACCATGACCATCTTTGTACCAAGTTTGTCGTGGTCTTCGTCATCATCTTCATCAGGAAACATAAAAAAGTTACACAAGTAATATCATTATGCTTTTTAAAAAAAAAAAATTCTTTCATCTTAAAATGGGAGAGACTTTAAGATAGAGGTTCTGGTAATACTGTATTGCGGTAATAATACCAGTAAACTTTCCAGACACGGACCATTCATACCAAACAAATATTTTGGTAATATAGCCGTAATAGAACACCTTTCTGTATTAATGGATCACACACGCTGAGAGAGCCACTGGTTAATCACATCACAGATTTATGGTGTGCTTTATTGTTTATTGCTTCTACAAAATTGCGAACCACCATTGTTACTGGCTTGCTGTCTGAACGTGGGTTTAATCTTACCTAAGGAAAGAATGAACTTGAGGGTTAGGTTCCTTAAAAGGGTGAAGGAAACCACTGTGGAAGTGTAGTAGAAGCAGGAAACTAGTGGTTTACCTTTACATCGTGTTTACCGAGCTGTGGTTTTTTTTTAAAGCCCCTTTCTCACAGAGTTAGCCTAATCAAACTGCAATATACCAGTTAGCAAAATCAACTCTAATTAGCTCCAAATCCTGAGTGAAATTTAAAATCAGAAAAAAAAAAAAAAAATATAACCTCAAATTAAGGAAGTACAAAAACAGCTTACCAAAATGAATTGTTGGTAAAAGAGATTGTAATTTTCTATTAGTTTCTAGATTTACTATTAACTACAAAAAATAATGGCCTAAGTCGGAACTTTTCAAGCCCTTATTTGTTCCGTGAATATCCTGGTGTCAGCACTTTGTCAGCACCACAAATAAAAGTAAGACTTAAAATATCCACTGTATTATTGTGTATATCTTTATTGTTTGCCCAGTATTTTGTATAATTGAAACAAAAGGAACAGAATTATATGATATGCTGATGACTATCCACCACAATAGCAACTAGAATGTTAATGTGAAACACCATTGATTGATTGATTAAATAACAGTAGTGCACTGGATATAAATTGTATTGCACTAAAGGACAGACAGTCAGCTGTGGAGATGAATACAAAATATACAGGTAAGAAGGATATGGTGGTTTGTACACAATGAGAGGACGATGATTCTAAATGGGCGGTGAGATTTGGTTGATGGTTGTGGTGGGAAAGAATTATAATAAGACTTAAGAGCGGACTTGCACCAAAGTAGTGTCAAGGTAATTCAGCATGGAAGAACACCATCATGCAAACTTATCCAACACATCCCTGGTTGGCAGCGGCATATCTAGGGGAGGGCATAGGGGCGTACTTCCCTAAAAAAAAACTTGCACCCCCACTCAACTCCCCATTGAAAATGTTTGAAGAAAAAAAAGTCATTACAACAGACATGGCAAGCTACTGCAAAAATTTATAAAATAGAATTAAATTTGAACACGTTGACTGCCAGACCGTTTTTTAAGGTTCCTTCCTGTGTACAAAAACAAGTTTACATGTACATACTTTTTTGAAATTTTATCTAGAACGTGTCTAATAAATTGGCTGGAAATAATTGGGGGATGAGTAAACTCGTCGGAGGCACTTTGACAGCACTTTTTATTCACTATGCCAAGTAAACGTTTTCTCGTCCGTTAAGTCTGTGGTCCTACAATGTATAACAAAGAAGTAATAAACGCTAGAATGTTACCCCGATTTTGACAAGTATAGTCATCCCTGATGCCATCAGCAACACCCTGTGCAACAAGTATACTCGTTGCTGGCAATCAACGTATTAAAACACAAAATGCCACAGAGACTTAAGCCAAATAAAATTATTAGTTTTCACATCCGGGATTTTAAATTATTTTTGGTGAGAGTATTTACTATCCTATAGATACTGGACAACAGGCCTGTAAATATAAAAAAAATAGTTTTTTTCTACAAAGAATTAAAATTAATATTTTTAATGTATTCAAAGTTAAAGCTTTGAAAAAAGCTTCCAAATCATCATTATTTATTTATTTTTCATAGGGGTCTGAAAGAAGTCCACTTGAGTAGTTAAAGTAAACATTTAAAAGACTTAGCAGGGGCGTATCCAGGTGTCTAAAAGGGGGCCGATCAAGAACAACCCTACCCCAGGAGGCCCGCAAAAATGTTGGTTTTTTAGATGCCTGGAAACAACCTCTGATGCATTTTGGGCAATCAATAATTTTTTTTCTCTTTCTTTTTTTTTAACTTTTCAAAATAGGGAGGAACCATCAGATGAATTGCTGATTGCTTATTACAAAAAAACCCCTCAAAAAACATGCATTTTGATCATAGACAAGGTTAATTGAATAATATGACCTTGTAATGATGATGTTTGTGACCGGATATCATTGACAACAACATTGAATTCCATTAAAATTACTTTCTACAGTATGGTTCTTTTTTTAAAAATATGTAAGGAAATTAAAAAAAGTGAAAGCAAGCTGAAATCATCATGTCCATATTAAAAGAAAGTTAAATCACAAAAGGGAGGTGCACAGTTCCGGGAAACTAGTGGTGGTAGGAAGTTCACGGAAGTTCAGAACTCCTTGAAGGTTGTCTTTGAGGTTTTATAATACCGTGGATATGAAGGCCATTCTCCTTTGACCTTGATTTGGTTGTACGTGCTCTCCTGCAACAATGTATGCTTCCGTAATATCCAGGATGCTGTTTATTGTTTATTTTTTTCCCCTATTTTAAAATCGTATCCTGTTTAATGTATTTATAAGGATACTGAATTTGCACATAACTTGATTAGTCAATCTTTTTTGGTGCCATGTGTCAGCAGTCATGCCTATGATTACATTCACCGTTAATACCATACATATCATTAAAAAAAATATATAAAAAAAAAATCCTCAGCATACGAATTAACTATGAATTAACTATCTGAGATCGTATCCATTTTGCTTCCATCATATTTAATGTCAGTAGCAGGATGTATAAAATACTATAATAAGTTCACTAATTATGTGAGGAGTTGACATAAATGAGTTTTGAAGTATCAAACCTGAACAATATAGGCTCCCAGAGGAAACATGTGTCTACTGCTCGAATTGCAGTTCTCTTACAAGGAGGATAGAGTTCAAAGGATTGTGGTTAAATCGACACACATACACACACTTCACCTTCCTAGTCCAGTTGGGCTGCTACTGTTCAAATCCAGGATAAATCAGTTCTTTGGTTTTTTTCTAGCAAAGGCCTAGAGCCCAATCACACTTCATAGTTACGTCGGCACAGGGCCGCTTTGGCCACCATTTCTTAGGTGTGAGCAGTCAATAGATTGTGGCGACCTAAATTTATTCCGACTTTTTAAAAAGAGACCTGAGCCGACTCATCTCCATATCTGAATGTAAACCAAACCTGGCTCACCAAAGTCGTTTTGATAGCATTCAATCTTGACATCTTGTACCATAACATTTCATTCAAAAACCTGGTGCAAAGGAGAAAGTGTAGCAGTGCGACTCTGAACCAACTTAAAATACTGAACGGTCATTTTGAGTCAGTCGTAGTTAAAGCGGCTCTGGGCCGATATAATAAGTGTGACTGGGCTCCATGGCATCATATTCCATAGGCTTACTAAAAAAAAAAACCGGTTTTTTCAACATGTTTTGAGAAATGTTTTTACATTCTCTGTTTTGGAACTATTATGACCGACTATATGATATGCTAAACATAAGAATCAAAGATAGAATAACCAAAGAACATAAAATAGCAGGAGAATGTGAAACAACATACACAATATTAAAGAAGACTCAACTGGCTAGGGTCACCTACTCACATTACCAAAAGATACGCCAGTAAGAATCTTATTAGAAGCAAGGAAAAGCAAAGGGACATAAGGACGACCGAAACACACATGGATTAAAACAAATAAACAATGACCTGAAACCCATAAACAAAACTATCTACACTCTAAGCATAGGCAGACAGATTGAAACACAGATTGAAATCTTTCTTTATTCTGGATACTTAATCAATTTGGCACTGTTCTTCCTTAAGGTCCAGTTAACAGATAAAAGATGTTTAAAATATGAAATAACATTAAGAAATTATATACAAAAACTTATGAAAATTGGTATACACAAGAAGCAAGAAGAATAAAGTTTTATATTAAATCAATTTTTAAAGGAATGCAAAGTTGAAGAATTTAATGAACTGCAAGTATTTAGGGAAGATTGTTCCACAGATTAACTGAGTGGTATTTGAATGTTTTTCCCCGAATTCATTGTTCCATTTTGGTAAAACTAATATTTTTCTGATTTGCTTCCTGTGTATAGACCGTGATAATTATCAAATAGCTCATAAAAATTATTTAATTACTCGGGAACTGTCCCCATTAAACATTACAAAAGTTGACTCAAAAACACTTTTAATTTATGTAAATCAACTCAGAACCTTTGCTATTGTATTATTAAACTTATCAGAAACACAGAAACTTAACTTTTATCATATTCATTTTTTCCTGACCTGCTGAACAACACACACATTTTGTCAAGATACCTTACATACAATGCAAATAAATTATACCAAAATGCGAGTCAACAACTTTGATGATCATATCTATATTTATTCCATCTCATCTCACCTTAATTTGATAGCATCATATCCATTTTTATTCTATCACATCCAAAGCCACTGTACTGTAGGTTGGTATTTATATCCCAACTATTTGAGGATAAAATCCATTTTCATTTAATCTCATCCAATGTCAATAACAGGATGTACTTTGGAATAAAATAATCAGTGTAGGACATAGGACCATCACTCCTGACAGCGACGTAGCTAGGTGCGAAAGGGTCACAATGCAAGATTAATTGCCGGGCCCTTTGATGTGATAGGGAAATTCCCTAAAGTTCTCTGAAAATTCATCGTAAGAATTGCATGTTTTACCCCCCTTCTCCTAAAGGCCTGGGCTAGTACTACCGTAAATACAGTACTAATAATAATCGGATTCGTAACTATTTTAAGGTGTGCATATTTGGTCTCAGCAGCTGTTCTAAACTAATTAAGAAAATTGGTGGGGCACATACATTTTAACAATTGTAGTGGCGAATCAGGGAATTCAAAATAGAGGGGCCCGGGAGGGATTTTCCCAGGTAGAGGCTGAAGATCACTAAAGCCCCAACATGGTTGGGATGAGGTAAGAAAATTTATGATTATAGCACCTCTAGATTGCCGGAAATGGCACTTTCAGACTTAAATTTTAATTATAATTTCCTTTTCCCATGTTAGTTTTGAAAAAAATTAGGGGGCGTGTAAGAGCAGGAACCATACCAAATAGTCATGTGGTTTATTTAATTTTATAAATCATTTCCATATCTTTTATTTTATTTTGTTATTTTATTTTTGTAATGGATACAAACATTATTAAAAGTAAGGGTCATCCACTTACTCACCATTTTTAAGGGTAAAAAAAAACACATTCTTTTCTGTGACCCTTTCCCTCCCTCCTTACCCCAAAGAGTACATAACAAAATGTTGAATATCATTACCATAACATTAAAAATAGGATTTTATAAGAAAGGAGATAAGGAGTTGGCACCTTTATTCAAACATAATCTTAATGTGTTCCTTATAGTAGGAGTATTTCTTATTGAGCCTTTACTTTTTTGTTTATGTTTTGTTTCAAATGAAGATTATGTTAGGCGCTCCATTCCTTGTAGAGCACAATATAAGAATGTCAAAATAAATTTAAAATGATTCATTTTGAAAACAGACAGTGGCAGATTCAAGAGGGGGAAGGCAGTTGGCCCAGGTACCCCCTTACATTTTTCAAAATTATAAAAGAAAATGGAGAAAAAAATATTATAGGCTATTCTTAGAGTGCCATTTCCGGTCATCTAGAAGTACCATAATCGTATATTTTCTTACCTCAGCCCACCATGGTCGTATAGACCTTAGTCTGTGAAAGCCATTTCCAATTCCTGGATCCACCACTGAGAGACATACTGCAAACTGTTGACCCCATCCCCCTAGCGGATGTTTTGTACTCTCATTAAAATGAGAATATAAATCTAGATCTCTTGATTAAATTACTGTATAGTACGATGTTGTTTTATTTATATTCTTTTGACGGACCAGGCTATATGACTGACGTATAATAATTTATATCACTGGATATTAAAGCTTTACAAACATTTTAAATAAACCAGAGCCTTGCAGGCGTTAACGTTCCTATGCATGATACACGACTTTTAGAAGTATATATACGTATATATATATATATATATATATATATATATATATATATATATATATATATATATATATA
>NW_022738561.1:716219-727502 GCF_011630105.1 Anneissia japonica
CTGTCACCCGAAGTTTTCATTACGATTATCAAGAACGTACACGATCTATGCCCTGGGCTAGGCTTAGCTTGCTGTCGTCACTCTGCTACGTATACTACACTACAACCGCATAACAAAGAAAGCGACCCACGTGATGCATTCTTAAATACTACACACATTATTTAATTCTATTAGACGATAACACGATATCATTGATTGAACGATCTAACTAGGCCTACCCTTGCATCGCAGTTATACTGAACTAGGCCTAGCTTAGGCCTCATGTTTTTGTGGAAAGCTAGATAGTCGTTATGTACCCGACAGTCGGCTGCCTTTATATTTTCACCTGTTTTCAGTTTGCATTCAAAGAGTGCATTGCTGCACAGCCAACTGTCGGGGATATAGTACCTTCATATGACTACTCATACGTATACAACAGAAAAAAAAGTCGCATGGACTAAGTGAAAATGGAGATCTAAATGAAGAAACGATGTATTTCAGCAAGTATTAAAATATTTTAGTTTTATTTTAGGCCTTCTTCAAAATACCTATGCCTACAGCAGATGATTTTTTTGCCGTAAAACCAAAATAGTTTCATCCATGCCGACATTCCGGTCGGTTAGCGTGAGCCCTGACTGAACTCTGCAGAAACTTCGCATCGATCTTCGCATCGCGATGTAAAACAAAATGTCGGAAAACTTTTCTTTGACGCATGCGCATTTGCATAAATGTCTACACACACACATACACACTACACACAATAAAAAACATAGGAAATAGCAAGAGTGATTACAATAGTTCCTATTGCATTACATGCATAGGAACTAAAAATTATTACTATATTATTTTTATTAATAAAATCTGGAAGCACTCTTGCAATTTATTCCAGGGATGTACAAAATAAACTATAAAAATCTAAATAAAGCAAGCAATCATAATATCACAATCTTCCAGGTCAAGTGTTACTGTTTTAGGGGATTTCCCATTATTATTAGGGGTTTCCCCCTATTCTCTAAAACTTGATCTACTGTCCTTGTCAATGTCATTGAAAGGTATCTGGAATTTATTACAGCTGACTTCCTCAAGAATAGAATTCCCCAACAGAAAGGTCAGGTTAATAAAGACAATAAATTACTTTCAAGCACAAATTAAATGCATTTTTTTAAATCAACAAACATCAAACAATATCAAGCAAATGTAAACAATGAATTCATTCTTCTTAATCATTTCTTTTAAATACAATAATCCAAACTAAGTTGGAACTAATATGACAATACTATTTGTTAGAGTATTAGGTGTTGAACAATTCGTACCAATTACCCTTTGTCATTATACTATAAAGAATGTTTGTCCTATTATGAATAAATATTTACAGTGCAAAAAAAATAAGAAAAAAAAAAGTCAAATATGAACCAGAGCCTTGCAGGCGCCAACATTCCTATGCATGATACTTGACTTAACCAACCATATTTTCTGATTAAGTCATCATAAATGACATAATCAGAAAATATGGTTGGGTCAAATTTGAAATTTGTGTGGTGGAAAACTTTTCTTTGACGCATGCGCATTTGCATAAATGTCTACACACGCACACACACACTACATAATATAGGAAAAACAGTGACGCGTGATTACAATAGTTCCTATTGCATTACATGCATAGGAACTAAAGATGGAATGTCATCGGTAAGTGCACCTAAAGCCAGACAATCACTGCGCCCCCAATGGTCGTAGGTCATTGCAATAATGGGTGCACAACGGATCATCTTTAATTACGATAACTTCAGGTTGCCACAGCGTATAGATGGCGTTGCGTTGTCTAGAGCTCACAAGGTACAAAGTGGAAGGAATCATTGTACGACGGTCATACAGCACAGTGTATGCCCGGCTTAAGACTATAATTTGCGCAAAATTTAAAAAATACGAACTATGGTACTCAAACAATTTACGTAATACTTGTATTGTTTTTTCATTGGAAGATATAAATGAACTGACTACAATATTAAAAGGGTAAGAAAAAAAAAAATTAAAATATGCATCCAGGGGGTAGGGACATTACTCTACCCAGGGGGTAGGGACGTTACTCTACCCAGGGGGTAGGGACATTACTCTACTAAGTTCCTACAGACACATAAAATACCCCTGCCAAATATCTGGTAAGCATACAGGGATAGACACGTTACACAGTAAGGTCATAGACTATGTTCAAACACGACTTACGCTAGTGTAACATTAATCGAGTGGTGTAAATGTGCAATCACTGTGCATACGATAATCCAACAACAGACCCCAGATTAGCGTATGACACTGACTTACGATAGTCAATCATCAATGATTTTGAACTAGGCCAGAATTTGACCAACCACAATAAGCCTAGATGTAAACAGGAAATAAAATGGCGATTACGAATACCAACATTTCGCGAGAATATTTACTCCAGCATTACGTTAATCGCCCAGTCCGGACCTCTCGCTATTTACGTCTTGGATTAACATATGCCCGGCCTTAGATATGTTTGGCAAACCTCTCAGATCTGAACGTAGCCATAATGACATGCGTACCTAATCCTAAGCAATGCATTCTGGGATCAGGCCTTCATAATCACAGTGAATCGCACAATCTGAATATTGCATCTTTATAGCATTGTAATATTTTTAAAATGTTTATACCATATTCTCCATTTCCTATACTTCCAAATAATAATGATATTTTTCTTTTGGCCTACTTCAGTTCTTCATTTGTATATAAAAAATTAAAAAATAAATCAACCATGCATTAACACAATCTTGCTACCGCATGGTGTGTGTGTACGCGTGTTATGTGGTTTTAGTGTTATTGTTTGTTGTGCTATTTTCCTTTTTTGATGTTTGTAGCTGATAGTACCAAATTTTGCATAAAGCTTTCACCAGTATACAATTTTTCTTTGACAAAAAAATTGGTGCATGCCTATACAGCAGTCATGATGCGCCTATATACGGTCATGGTGTGGTGTCATCATGACCATATTAGGAATGTCACATATTTTTGTCAAATAAAATTTGATAGTCTGAACAGGGCTTTAGAACCTATTTCTACGCCTTCTCCTTGTTTGAGGAAATAAAATTATTATTATTATTATTATTATGGTTTTAAATATTTATGAGACATAATGTAAGCTATGGTATTAGGTAAATCACTTGTAAAAAATAACAGGAAAAAGAGATCCATTCTTTTGAAGAGCCAAAAATTATGCTTTCAGAATTTGAATATAATTTTTTTACTTCTGATATATAGATGATAACTTTTCAACAAATTAAAAAAATTATTTTTATTATTATTATTAAAAAAACTAAACTTATGATCTTTGGAACCAATGCAAGTTTACCTAAATTTTCAAATATTTCATTATTTTATAATGGCATGACTATTAACAGAGTTGATTCATTCAAATATCTTGGAGTTGTGTTTGATTCTAAATTAACATGGTCTGAACATATTGAAAAATTAACTGGTAACATCTCTAAATGCATCGGTGTTATCCGCCGTGTTAAATATTTTTTACCCCATAATACTCTTAAGATATCGGCTAACACTCTAGTTATGCCTCTTTTTGATTACTGTAATTGTGTTTGGTCCAACTGTAATATTAAACTTTCAAATTCACTTCAAATTCTTTTAAACAGATTAGGAAGAATTTTACTTTCTGCAGACATAAAAACCCCAGTTGTAAATATTTTAAGTTCGTTAGGGTGGAGCAAACTCAGTGATAAATGGAACGAACAATTGCTCATAATGATTTTCAAATGTTTAAATGGTCATGCTCTATCATGTTTATCAAAAAATTTTGTTTTTAATTATAATTTGCATACGCATTGTACTCGCAGTCAAAGTAAAAATACACTAATTGAATACACCTGGAATAATATGCAAGGTAAAAGAACTTTTGTATACCGATCTACTAAATTATGGAATAAACTCCCGGATCATACTAAAACCAACTTTAAATCTATGACACTTTCAAATTTTAAGCATTCTATTTCAAATCCTCAATAATACCACCTTAATTTAACCTGATTTTCTCTTACCTTGCATATTCATATATATTATTTAAATTTTTTATTTTTCTTAAGTTTCTTTCAATGTTCCTTTTAAATCTATTTTAATTTGTAGTTAAGCTATCCATCTTTTTTGGTTACCATATGTATATATCTGATTCAAAATTTTGTAGTTAAGAACTTGAACCACTTTGGAAACCAGTACTATGTATTGAATGTGTATATTCAGTAAAGAAAGAATAAATAACTAAAATGTATACAATTAATAATAATACAGTCACTTTTCAATTCCGGACCCTTCTAATTCTGAAACTACTTTTTTGAAGGACCAAATAACAATCTTCATTCTATTATAACACAAATCTAAAATCCTCTAATTGGAGACCAATTCCAAATGTTCAGGTCTTGAATCGGAGGGCGAACTGTAATAAATATTAATAATAATAACAATAATAATAATAATAATAATAATAATAATAATAATAATAATAATAATAATACTCAGTAGAGAGCATATCTCCGCCCACCGGGAATCCCTTTCTATAAAATAAATCTTCCAAAATAGGTTAAATTACTTCAACCACCACCACCCCAACTCACTTCACTCTACTCCTCTTCAAAAACACAAAGTAAACTCGTCCAAACACTTTTTATTTCAAGGAGGGGAACTAATTCCACTTTTAGTCTGGGATTTTGTGGACTATTTTTTTAGAGTGGGTATTTTCAGATTTTGTAATAAAAAACAATCCAAAATTTGGTCCCACCTACTTTTCCCTACACATGTTGCATTTTGAACACAGAATCCAAGCAACATAAAATATTGAAATGTGACAACCCACTTACTTTCCAACCACCACCTACTCAAAAAACACCCCTAAAATACACTAATAATGCTCAAAATCGGGGGTGCTCACTTCCCCCTCCTCATATCTATACCCTACTCCGGATCATTACCAAAATTTTAAAATTTCTTCATTGAAATATGACAAACCATTGACATGACCCTCAAATTCACACCTGAATTTGGATACTCCATGGTTAAACTGTAAGTCCCGGTGAGTTTTAAAGATGACCTTGTTATTACCCACTAAATGTATGAAGTATGAATGAGAGTACGACATGGACCCTGCAGGCTACAGACCAAGTTGTTACTGAAGTAAAAGGCGAGCTGATGTATGAACACAAAATTTAACTTAGATTATATTTATTTTAATGATGAGAGAGCAGCTTAGCTTAGTCAGCTAATGTGGTGGTAGCCACTGTGTGTGCGTTGAACCGTGGAGATCTCTAGACCACTGGTTCAAATCCCATCGCTGCCTCTCCTTGTGTTTCATCTAGAGGGCTGAAATACAAGTTACAATAGCGCACTGTCTTTCAGATGAGACGTTTAAGCCGTTGGTCCTGTGTGCATTTATGGCACATATGTACATTAAAGAACGCAGTAAACTCTTCGGAAAAGTGGAGGGGATTGTCTCCCAGAGCTTATGTTATGGTTCTTTGCAAGGAACATTAAAAGACCCTGGGGATTCCTGAACAATACAAATTCTATTAACAATTTCAAAGAATACTTAAAATCTACAAAAATGTTCTCACAGACAATTATAGTACATTAGCTTTACATAATAACTTGCTAATATTGTTTGTTTAAGATTAAGCACATATCAATTCAGGATGTAATATCATACTTCTATGCCAAAACGATTAGTGGATTGGCCTATTGCCAAAGCACATTACTCTGCATGTTGGAAAATTACGCACAGCGTTCAAAGCATTGTGTATATGAATTGAAACCTAGTTTTGGGGACTATTTGGGTGAACAATAATGATGAATAGATTTAATAGTCAGATATACTGAGCTGTCAAATATGAACTTATTATATATTTTATAAAATTGCATACAGTACATACTGTATTTCTTAGATACTTTTTAGTTGCTAAGTATTAATTATCGCAGAATATAAAAAAAGAAGACTGCATAGTCCCAATTGTAAATTAGGATTGAACTTGGAAAGTGCACTGCTATGCAACAGAGGAAGTGCGACTGCTTCAATGGTGTAATGTTACAAAATAAGAAGTAAATTTACTGCCCTCTGCAAAAGTATTCATGTAGAAAAGAACTAAACTGTGCACGGGTAGTAGTAGGTAATTAAAAAGAGCGTATAAATGAAAGCTGGCAACATCCAATAGTTGCATAGAAGGGCATAACAGTCTACGCTCACACCAAGTTCAGTGTGCTCCCGTACTGTACCTTTAAAACCTGTTTATACTTCAACGATAACGATAAAAAGCTAAAAAGCGATTGTTTATATAGAAACAAAAGAAATATATCTTTTATTTTCTATATAAACAATTGCTTTTTAGCTTTTATATCGTTATCGTTATAGTATAAATAGGCCTTTACTCTTTAGCATTTATTAAGACAAACAATAAAAAAAAAATGTTACACATCATGAACTATTTAGGTATTAATTAGAAAAAAAGTAATAAAGAATAATTAAGTTCGAAATTTATTTGAACAATCATGTATTACTACCATCTTTTGAATGGATGGACATATCACACATAACAAGGTTTACCGCTTACGTCGTATGAATTAAAAGGTCTTACACAAGTACTAACCTTTTGGTTGGTGCCAAATATTTCTGAAAGGTTATTGGTCAACATATTATTTCATAAGCCATTAGCTGAAATACAGTGGCTGATGTGAGAGATTCGCACATGTATGTATTGTGGTGTGATGTAAATGTGACGTAGTGTCATTGATCTCCTCAGGTCTTGACTTCCCCTGTGATGCTTACAAACTAGCCATGACGCTTGATACATCGACCGTAACTCTTTAAAATATCAGTCAATAAAACAATGCTGTCCTTATATTTCCTAGTTTAAACAAGAGTGAGTATGAAAATATTTTGAAACACAAAACAATGCTTTCTTACAATGTTTATCAGTCCTAAGCTATCATGGTTGACAGTAAAAGCTACTAGGCTAGGCCTAGTTCAGGCTTTACTTTTTGCGTTCGTTTTCCATGTGCATGCCCAGAACCATCTACATGGAATTTTTCCATACAACATTGTGCACGAAATGACTAGGTAAGAAAGACGACGATTCACACACAATCGTATTGTACAGTAGGTACTGTATGCTTATTATTAAATGTACTGTAAATATTGTACAAACCTGTTTTATGAACGTCCAATTTCTGTGGTTTGACAACATACGTAAAATTTACTGATCAGCCATTATTATTTTCCTTTACACATTTTGTTAATTTACATATGGCCTTGCACAACCTTGACGAAAAATACCCTAGGGTGAATCAAATGTATCCATGTAAAAATAAAGGCTACGTTCAGACTTGGAAATAAGACAAGCTTACGTTAAGCCCGGCTCATGTTTAAGCCTGGCTTAACTTTGCCGGGCGTACAGACTAGCTGGATTAACCAGGTGCGAGAACCCGAAGTTAAATTATATTCATGAACCGGAACCAGGAAATGATTTTCAATACATTGCTTGCGAGACCTACGTTCACTCACAGCAGACGTAATTGAATGCCCCCTCCTCCCGCAGCTTTTAAAGCCCGGCGTAGAAAAGTTAAACTGGGTGGCACGCCACACCTACTGTAGTAACTACAGGAACAACACCCAGTTTGAGATAAGCCACTTTAGTTAAGACTGGAATGTGGATAAACCCAGTGAGTTGAGCCGGCTTTATCTACCTACTGTAGTCTGAACTAGGCCAAAGTATTATTATTATTATTATTATATTATTATTAACTTGAAAGAATAACTTATGTGTGTCCTAATCAGTCCAAATCCTTCATCTCAAGTCAACAAACTTTTGTCACATCATTTGAATAAAACAAAATCACAGCTTTCTGACTATAAGCTATGACCAATCACAATGATGTCACTGCTTTAGATGAACAGAGAAGTGCATTGTGAATAAATGTAAAGAATACCAAAACTGAAATAACAAAGCTTGTTAAATAGGAAACATCAAATAAAATTACATGTAAAAACAACAAAACAATAATGTATTCTTATTTTCTAGACAAATAAACTTACATAGAGTAAAAGTCAAGAATGTCTAAATCCACAATAAAAAAAAAAGCTTAATCATTGTTCAATGCAAAATAGTAAAGTTGGCAGATCACTGACGTCAATACAGACAATGTAACTTTTTATGTTTATGGTAATAATAAAGTCTTGAATTAATCAGTGCCGTCTCCACCCTGAAGCATAGATGTTTATTCCGAAACAACAGTTGACTGCAAATGACGCAACTGATACACTAGTAAACATCACATGTCTTTAGGAACAATAGGCATATCTACATTGACTAAAATGATTACACCATGAATAAATGCATTAATGAATGACAAGAGATGTACTATGGTTCATTGCACGGAAAAGAACTTCACTATTCAGAAAACCGAGTGTAGAATTGTCTTCAAATATGCGGACATGTTCACTTCTGTGTCACGTCCATATAATGTCAGAATGTTAAATAATGTATATCATTTTTTTTATTTCCCTTTTTGTTTGTCTCCCTTTTTGGTGTTTCATTTTTTGTGGTTTTTCTTGTACCTCATCTTTTCAGTTTGAATTGAATTTTTGCTGGTTTGCGTTTTTGTAATTCTATCTGTGCCACTCTCTGACCTGTTTGCTTTTTTAATTGAATTTTGAATGATGGTAACATTAGCAAACATCCCAGCTACCTGAAAGGTTTTCAACTGAATCAATCTAAGACAGTGCCTTGACAGACAGTAAGTCTACATTTGTCACTGTAAAAAGTACTTTCAGAACAAAAGAAAACTTAATTTTGAAAGATTTGAGCCTATGCAATGTCATGATATTGTAATTATGTTTTATATATTTATTTATGGTTACCTAGTTTTGTTTGTAAAATCTATGTTACACAGCACAAGCCATGTGGATTTCACATTTCAAACATAATGACAATAGGTATCTTTAAATAACGAATTGGGAGGATATGATCTGGATCGGATGTGGGAGAGGGGCTGTCATACAGTAGTAAGGAACACATTGGTTCCATAAAGTAAGGTAGGAAAATTGTCTGTTTTGTTTAACCAATTAGTTAGCAAATGGATTCAGCAAAGTGCTTCCACGGGCGGATTGGGTGGGGGAGGTAGGTCCAGCACCGTTCCCACCCCCCTCCCCACTTTTTGAAGGTAAAAAAAAAAAACGGAAAAAAGAAAGAAAGAAAAAAAAAAATTGATAGCCAAAAACGCCTCAGAGGTTATTTTTGGGCGTCTAGAACGCAAAAAATTTGCGGGCCCCTAGGGTAGTTTTATCTCAATCGGTCCCATTTTTGGCCTCCCCTTTTAGACATCTCTGGATCTGCCCCTGGCTTCGGTCACTTTATTCAGGCTAATCATGAATCCTAAAGAAACAACTCTTTAAATATTGTGAAATTACAGTAGTAGTAAGTACAGGTAGTGGAATAAAAACTTACTGAACATTTTAAGGAACCTGGCAACCAGTACCAGGTAGTCATTACATATGAGTGTCTCCCTACGGTGGGCCTCTCCTAATTGAAGAAAGAACAACAATGTTAAAATGAATAGAACAGATTACAGTATCTGACTTTTATGAAATAGCATAATTAAGAAGGTAGTGTCACAGATTCAACATTATTAGCAAATTGAGAAAGAAGGCTGGGATTAAAAGACCTAGACAAACTGAGGCATGTTGTGGCAAAATGGCTAAGTTAATGGCTAAGTCAAAAATTGAAATTAGTTTATTAGTATATTAAGATACCTGAGTATGTAATCTTTAAAATGAGGGGTCATTCACTGAAATTGGACATTTCAAGCCTAAGTTACTGGAAAGTGAAAGTACAGCACTCTTTGAGTCAAGATAAACATGATTTTGAGTAAACACGTTATATCGTCATTGCGGACTTATAAAATCCGCATACGCCTTAAAACTAAAAGAAAATACATACGTTTAGAGTCCGTACTGAGCCCAAAAAATCCGCTATGAAAATATAACGTGTTAGTAATTGCCTTCCAAAGTTATTGGTGCACACATTGTTCAATAGAATTAACTATCAAAATAATGTTAAATAAACAATTCGTTGACCATCTCCAGAACAAATCTTTTTGAGTTTCTGTATTTTATAGCTCATTTACTAAATACTGGCCTGTGTGACAACTTAACCATTTCGCCACGACATGCCTCAGTTACTATCTCGTTATATGAGGTTCAATATAAACAAAAAGTTAACCCTATTCTATATATCCATGTACTTTAGTATTTTGAATATGAATATTATAAAAAAGATATTATAGTAAATGGTTTGAATCACAAATCCAAACAGTATTTTTACAAAAATCAATAGAAAGGCAGTACACTACCAAGTACAATATTATTAATAAATCTTTAAGCAGGGATTTGATTCAAAATACATATTATGATAATATTTGAAAAGGCTGTTTGTTGAAAATGTAATATCAGCTCCGGGCATCTGGGCATACATTTTCTCTTCACTATGTGTTCAAATACATTATTGTAAGATATTATGTGAGTAATCTCAACAAAAAAATTCGCCGATTTGACTGAAAATGAGAATATAAAAATCTGCTTAGAACCGCAAAAATCAAGCAGTCTACTTTTTTTCACTAGCTAGGTTTTAGAATACTCCAAGCGTGATGAGAAAACAAATTTAAAAAGACAGGAAAATACCTAAAAATGTTGAATCTATAGCCCATTAAAACGGATCAAATAAATTAATTAGCATTTAACAAGTAATAGATCGAAAAATATTAATAATTTACATTTATATAGCACACGTTGAGCAGTGCCTCAATATAATTTACATTCCACAATGGAAATAAGATTGGCTTTGAGTTACTATCTCAAAAGAACAGGCAACCCTGTCTCAATTTCTCTCTTACTGTATACATTCACATAAACTACTGAATAAACTTCCGCAGGTCATTTACCCTTCAACAAATAGTTCATTATAGCAATAACAGTAAAACTAACTTAATTTGAAAGGAGAATGTTACAAACAAAACATAACTGTTTCTGGGAATTAACTTGTAGTGTTATAATAACAATGAAGAATTTTAAAGAGGACATAGGAAATAATTATGATTTAACTATCTTTTCTACCGTATGAAATAAGATGATTCCAAATTTCCTCTCTAAAACTGTGGCTAGCAAACTCAAGGAAACCTTGACAAACCATTTCAACAGCAGTATTATTAGAGAAATGTATTTTAAAAATATTTAAAGTAAAGTAT
>NW_022738561.1:729107-759105 GCF_011630105.1 Anneissia japonica
TTTCAAGCCTAAGTTACTGGAAAGTGAAAGTACAGCACTCTTTGAGTCAAGATAAACATGATTTTGAGTAATTGCCTTCCATAGTTATTGGTGCACACATTGTTCAATAGAATTAACTATCAAAATAACGTTGAATAAACAATTTGTTGACCATTTCCAGAACAAATCTTTTTGAGTTTCTGTATTTTATAGCTCATTTACTAAATACTGGCCTGTGTGACAACTTAACCATTTCGCCACGACATGCCTCAGTTACTATCTCGTTATATGAGGTTCAATATAAACAAAAAGTTAACCCTATTCTACTGTATGGCTACGGTCACACTAGAACCTCGAGCCTGGCGATTGAGATTTCATGCCAGGCTTGAAAGTGTTGGACGGTCACACTACGTGGGTTGACCTGGTTGCTTGGGTTTTGAACCTGTGACGCCATTCTTTTTTCGTACCCCAAGTTCGCTAATCTTTCGCTTACCAACTCGTAAACGCCGTTTTTATTGTTGCACTTCTTGTCCTCGATTTTATACCGTAGCTCAGGCTGGGCCCACAGATCTATTAAATCGGCGGTTTCGTTGTCTGTCCACAACACTCGCATATTACAATTAATATTAAAATGATATCAATGAAAAAAATACAGCAGTTCTAGTAGTAGCTACCTAGTTTGTTTTGTTTTTTTTTTCTAGCTCGCAGGGGTTTTTTTCACATTGTTGTGTGATGTGTCGCTAGCTCTCCTCTGATTGGTCATATTCCGACGGAGAAATGTCAATCCCGGTCGCGCCAGTGTCAATCCAGGGTCAATCTCGGTAGCTTGCCTGGGTTGAGCTGTCTGGGTCAAGAGCGATTTCAAGCCAGGCGCGAGTCAATCCAGACTCGGTCACACTACGAAAATCTCGATCGCGGTGAGTCAAGGCCGGCTGGAGGCTGTAGTGTGATCGTAGCCTATATATCCATGTACTTTAGTATTTTGAATATGAATATTATAAAAAAGATATTATATTAAATGGTTTGAATCACAAATCCAAATAGTATTTTTACAAAAATCAATAGAAAGGCAGTACACTACCAAGTACAATATTATTAACTAAATCTTTAAGCAGGAATTTGATTCAAAATACATATTATGACAATATTTGAAAAGGCTGTTTGTTGAAAATGTAATATCAGTTAAAGGCCAGCTCCGGGCATACATTTTCTCTTCACTATGTGTTCAAATATATTATTATAAGATATCATGTGAGTAATCTCGAAAAAAAAAATTCGCCAATTTGACTGAAAATGAGAATATAAAAATCTGCTTTAGAACCGCAAAAATCAAGCAGTCTACTTTTTTTCACTAGCTAGGTTTTAGAATACTCCAAGCATGATGAGAAAACAAATTACAACACACTAACTGTCAACCAACGACACCGCGAGAATGTGGCATCGCGCTGCTGTGGACTTCACCACACTAACCTGTAAAACGTGTCGGTCAACTTAAATGGTGTACAATAAACATAATTGCCATAACAGAATCAATAATACAATTGATAAAACTACAAAAAAAAAGGAAAGAAGAGAGTAGTTTATGGATTAACTTGCATATAAAACAAATCCGCGCATTGCCTGCCCAGTGTAATTTGTAGAAATTGTTGTAGGGGTAATTACGTTATACGCCTTGACGTAGGCCCTACTAGGCCCCTAGGCCTACTACTGAACTGCACAGGAGGCCTAAGCCTGTAAATATTACTATTACTATAGTTATTAATGTAAGGCATGTTGTTGCCTCGTTTATTCTCTGACAATTTCCCTTTTTCGATTCATAGACGGGTTTGATAACATCCTAATATCAAGGCACAGTTTCTTAAATTTATCATCGTCACACAACTGTGGTCTCCCATTTTTCCTTTAATTCTTAAGTAGCAAGTGATAGCAAATAACAACGACAACCGACCCAATCGTCTCAACTCGTCCATCCTCCTAGCCGGGCTGGGAATGAAACCCGCTGGGCTGGCATAGGTACCTTCTCCTGTCGACAATTCCCAACGATATAGGGTCTAGGCCTCACCTCTGGCTCAAAGGCATCCATAGCTAGACCTAGATCAATCAAATCTACCACCAAACCTTCCTGTCTATCTTTCCACCATTACTACTCAACCAAAATAGGCCTACTCCTGTGTTTAGGTTTTTTTATTCATCATACCTGTCATCTTCTCGCTCGCACTTTTTTTACACGAAAGGATCGGAGCGAGCGAGAGCAGCAGAATGGATTGGCAAGTTAGCGCATGCGCAAAGCTCAGAGCAATTGACTACCCGGAAAGTGAAAAAAATCAAGTGGGTACAGTGGGGAATAAATGATAATTGCACAGAAATACGTACTTGACGTAAAATATAAACTCCAGAAATGAAAAGTTCGACTAAATTCACCCCAGTTTAAGTCACTTAGTGTAATTTTTGCCCTATTGTTTATTTGTTATGATTTTTTCAAAATGCCTGCTCTTAAGGTCATTTGTGTGCAAAAGAATAGGAATTTTGTTGGGTAAGATTACCTATACCTCCACTTTCAAAAAAGTACTTATTTTCAAAAAAATCATGTAGCAAAACAAAATTCAGAAAAATCCCGAAAGATAGGTAAATCAATAGATTGTTAATAACTATAATATATAATCAATACAAAATTTTTGCCTGGAGCTAGCCTTTAAAAAAACAGGAAAATACCTAAAAATGTTGAATCTATAGCCCATTAAAAAGGATCAAATAAATTAATTAGCATTTAACAAGTAATAGATCGAAAAATATTAATAATTTACATTATATAGCACACGTTGAGCAGTGCCTCAATATAATTTACATTCCATAAATAAAATAAGATTGGCTTTGAGTTACTATCTCAAAAGAACGGGCAACCCTGTCTCAATTTCTCTCTTACTGTATACATTCACATAAACTACTGAATAAACTTCCGCAGGTCATTTACCCTTCAACAAATAGTTCATTATAGCAATAACAGTAAAAAATAGCTTAATTTGAAAGGAGAATGTTACAAACAAAACATAACTGTTTCTGAGAATTAACTTGTAGTGTTATAATAACAATGAAGAATTTTAAAGAGGACATAGGAAATAATTATGATTTAACTATCTTTTCTACTGTATGAAATAAGATAATTCCAAATTTCCTCTCTAAAACTGTGGCTAGCAAACTCAAGGAAACCTTGACAAACCATTTCAACAGCAGTATTATTAGAGAAATGTATTTTTAAAATATTTAAAGTACAGTATTCAACAGCATTAGAGGATACAGGAAATTAATTATGATTTAACTATCATTGCTACATGACATATGATGATTCCAAATTTCCTCTTTAAGTTTGGCTTGCAAACTCAAGGAAGACTATTTCAATTCAATTGCAACTTATTCTTAGAAAAAATGTATTTTTAAAATAGTTAAAGTACAGTTATTCAACAGCACTTTTATAGTTCAGGGTGACGATTGTCAGGTAATGCTGATTTGAGTTACCCAGTGGCGTATCCGGAAGTCTTGAAATGGGGGTGCTGATGGGGGGAGGGCGCGAAGGTCAGTTGAGGGGTGCTAATTTGCAAAATAAGGTGATTTTAGGTGTTTTTAATGTACTTGACCCCCTAGATACGTTACTGGAGTTACCCTCAAGAAAGTTTAATAAATACAAATACTGTACTTATCTTTAAATTTGCAATTTCTTTTATTGCTGCATACCAGAGCATGGTATGCCATCACGGCCCAACATCGACTCATACAGTAAATGACAAAACTACAATACAATATATGATACGTGGCAGTAGACAATTTTTTGGGATCATAAAAAGTGTTTTTTTTTTCCAATTCAATTCAAAGAACATTTATACCCATTTCTATTTTCATTATTAATATAAACATTTTTTTGACAAAAAAATGGGGGAAATGCCTTAAACGCTCAGTAGCTGGTAGCAGGAAAGCTCTGTGTGAAAAATAATGTCAAAATTATGAGATTCTAATGGATGTGGGGAAGATTGACTGAGTGAGTTTTCTTTTTCTATATGTATTTTATTTTTGTATGTTTATTTATGGATGCACCATGCATTTTGTATTCCACATGGCACGCATGCTAAAGGTTACAAGAACTTCTCAAAAAGTTCCTAATTTTAACAGGAAAAAGTACAAACTTGCTAAAAAGTCACAATTTACAGCATATTATAATATGAAAGCAGTAAAAATACACCACATTGAAATTAGCTGTGCTATGCCTAAAGCATGCACATAGGATAGGAAAGGTGAATCACACCAAGAATAACTCAAAAACTATGAAGATTTCCAGTGCAGTCCTCTCGGTGGTGAATTGGTTAATTTGTAAAGTATATTTAAGTTAGTTTAAGGTGTAGTGTACTTTACTATTTGGTAGTTAAACAATTGTTAGTTAATTTTAGGTTTCATTTCTTAGTTTCTTTTGATTTCTGGTTTCTGTAAATTGTTGTATTCACGGCCTTGCAGAATAACAACAGTTAGTTGAGCCAAGTTTTCCATGTTTTAAATAAAACTTATTATTAATAATAATTGGAAAGTACACCGGAGACAATCCCATACTCATTTCTGATTAGGGTACTGCATTCTTTAATGCAAATGGGCCATTATTGCACATGGGATGTAATTAGAGTAAAAATGAAGGTATGGTGGGGTCCCAAACATGGTTGCAGGCCCATTGACCTTCAAAATACCCCTACTTTGACTGACTGGGTGACCCTGTGGTCACTTAATATTAATTGTGAAATTCATACCAGCATATAGATACATAAATCATCATTGTAAGTAGAAAGTTTAAACTTTGTTTCTCAACTCTTTAAGTGTGAACTAATATTTTAAACATAAATAATTTTTCGCAGATTTTAATGCATTCTGGATATCAGGCCAAAGTTCATATCACAAACATTGCCTGAAGTGAAAAGTATTTAAAACACTTATTTTAAAAAGCTATGATATTTTTTGGTAATAAAAGGCTGTTTTCAAGTTTTGTAGAGTATCATTTTTTGGTTTACACTGACTTTTTGTAATTCTGTGTACATGCGACACATTTGTAATTTTGTGACAAATAAAAATGTAACGTCCGTGATGCTACATAATCCATATCTTATAATGAAAATATTATAAATTTATATTTTTCAAACACCATAGAGTAAGAACAACAATCTATTTATTTGATTATTGAAGGAAAGTCAGATTTTCCAGTAACAGAACAGGAATTTTAATTTTCATATTCTGTCAAAAGTTATGTCGCAATCCTGTGTCCGTGACACATACATTTTACATTATGATCTACGCACCGTAAATTTTTTTCTGTACTTTTTTTTATATTCCTGAAGTTCACAATAAATGGATTGAACCAAAAATGAAGTGTTTCCTGTGGTTAAAAAAAATTTCTATAAATATTCATATCATAATTTCATCATCTCTTTTAATTTTAGGACATTACATTTCGTCACAGACATTACACTTTATAGTAGGTAAGTTACGAAAAAAACTTCTGCGAACTTTGCAAGTGGAAACTAATTTTAGTACTTACTAAGTGCAATTTGCATATTGAATTGTTTATTACTGTTCATGAGAATATTTTTAATCTTAAATACCTTTTTCGGAAGACAGTGCACTGAAACACAAAAGCAGCAGCAGATGGAATTAAACTGGGGACAAAAGGATCTCCTCCTAAGAGAAAATCATTCATTCTCATGGTATATTTTATTCAAAAATTCAAATATAAACAATACAAAGGTAAAAAAAGTAATTGCCAAATAACATTGTAATAAAAAGAACTAAATTGCATTATATTTACAAGCAAAAAACAACAATTCACAATAAGCATATATGTACTTAAAAAGCAGCAAAGCATGCATTAAATTAAGAAACAGAAAACAACAGTTCACAATAAACATAAAAATACTTAAAAAGCAAAAAAGCATTGGGCAATCAAAAAAAAAAAAACACACAAAAAAATAACATTCATAAAGAGAAATAACTTAAAATGCCAAAAATCATTATTATACAAATTGACATTCAAATCCTTAATCCAAACATGGTCATAAATAATTTATTATAGTAATAATTGCAATAATTCATACTTAAAATGTCAAAAAAAAAAAAACACAGGACAATAAAAAACATTCAAAAAGAGAAAAATATAAACTCTAAATTTATTATTATTATAAAAATAGTTGTTCTAATTCTAATTATTCATTAATTCAATATTTATTTGAATATTGCACAAGAAAAAAAAACCAAAAAAATTTTTTTTTTTTGTGCATGTTATTGTTTTTTTAACAAATGTATGCACACAAATGTTGATGTAGCAGTAGGCGTGTACTGAATTTTTCCCTGGCAGGCACACAACATTAAAAAAATTAAAAGAATGAATTTGAACTCCAAAGCATGGTTTCCATACAATCGCTACACGATATTGCCGAAAGCTTTCGGTGATGCTGATTGCATCCGGGACTGCTACGCAGTAAGACAATTGCACTCAAGGCACTGTAGAGACAGTGTAACAACTTTCAAGGAAACCCAGGCTTAACATGAACTTATGGAGAGATTGCAAAATGAAAACCAACATCCTTTTTTACATTCAAAGACTTCATGTAATAGCTTAAACCTTGAGAAAAAAAAAAAAATCAAATCAATAAAATACATATCTACAAAACCACAATAATTATTTTTAGGTACAACATCCATTGTTACATGAGGCAATTTCCAGGGGACAATACATGAGGTACACCACTGGAAGTGAACAAATCATCTTGTGACTACTGATAGTATAGTGAAGTCAGATGACCCCACCAAAACTTCACATGTGGCAATTTTCAATGGCAGGAAGTAACATAAATTTGTAGCTTAACAAATACTAGCTTTTGAATACTAGAATCAATTAAGCCCCCACCCACATGCTTCATCCCTCCTGAACTATAGAGCTCTTGCAATTCCCAATGATTGATAAGGTGTACACCATTTGTAGAGCATGTACCAAAAAGTAATAACAATAATAATAAATGACATTTATATAGCGCTGAACCAAAAAAACAGTTTCTGCGATCTTGGTAGTAAAGCTTCCTTCAATTATGAGTTTTTAACAGTTTTTGAAGGTGCGCAGTGAGCCGGGGAACCTATAGGTAGAGAAGCACCCCCACCCCTTTTACATGTTGCAATTCCTAATAGCAAACCACACATCACTGTATTTAACAAGTTATAAACTGCTTACCCAGGGGTGGACCCACTCCCTATTCTTAACATATGGCAACTCCCAACAGCAATGGATCCACCACTGTCTTTTTAAAATCATGACATTCCTTATCAAATTACAGAATATTTTGCCAATGATCAATAAATAATATTGTAAATTTTAATTAACAAACGCATGGAATGTCTGTGGTGTCAACGAAGAAATAATAAACACTAGAATGTTACCCCGATTTTTACGGGTGTAGTCAACCCCAACACTCTCAGCAAAACCCTGTGGGATAAGTATACTCGTCGCTGGCAGGCAACTTGTTAAAAAGCTGAATATTATTTCATAATAATATTAATAATAATGTCATCTTATTAGGCGCACGTATCCACCTCTTGGTAGAGCTGCTCGCGGCGCCGTTTTCCTCATACAGAGTGTACATGTAGCCTTTTTTCTGCATTATTATTTTTGAATTAATTAATTTTATTTTAATTATTTATTTATTTTTATGTATATTTATTTTATGATAGTACTGACATGGATGGGAAGATAGACAAAATAAGACGCAAATACTCTTCGGGGTCACCATCCATCATTACCCTGGCGCATTCTCGACCTCTGCCAAGGTGGCTTGAACAAAGGAACTATACTTTAATAGAATTACTATTGAAAAAAATACTTTGCCAATGACTACAATATTTTAATGGTTTGACATGTTTCCACCCTGTTTTCATATTTAATTCTATTTTTGTCTAAATGAGAGTTAAAATCTTATATTTTTTCTGAATAATTTTAATTGTATGTTTATGTGGGCAGTATTTTGTAACATATTTTCATTGTAGTTTATTTTTTTGTGCAGGACCATTGTTAAAAACAGATTTTAACATTAGCCTTATAATGTATCCTAGGTAAATAGGTTTTCCATAAATAAAAAAAAAATATAATTACATTTTTACTTCACTCCTGAGAGGATACAACATGGGAAATCTGTCAATACCCAAGGACACAGAGCAAAACAAAGAGCGTGGGATTTGAACATTTGACCTCCAGGTGGGTACCTCAACAGGTACTACTCCCACATGTACTACATATCCAGTATTGAAGGCCACATTAGTAATTCAAGACCTTGTGATGAATGAAGGCAATAGTGCGTAATCTTTTACATATATTATTTTTAATTTTTTTTTTCTTAAAACGAATTTTTTATTAAATTGGTAAAATAAATGAGTGGCCATAGAAACAGGTCGGAGGGCTAAAGTAAATTTTTGATATAACACACCGAGGGCCACAATCTCCCCACCTCCCATCTCTTGAAATGACGTTTCTAGAGTGCTTGCATAAAAACTTTTTTTAAACTCAGTTTTATTGTTACTTTTTACAGATAATTGGTGTTGGACCACTAAACAAGGGGTTCTCTAGCCAAAGAATATACATTTGCCGCACACTGCTGGATGGTTTTTGAAGCCCCAACAAAGTTGCCTTTCATGTGGAACACAAGCCCAGCTGTGCTTTATAAAATTGAACATTTAACTTACATGTTAGCATTTTCATTCAAATAAAAATTACAAAAAAATATTTTCCTCTCCAAAATCCCCCTTCCCCGGCAATGAGCTTGACATAATACCATTCAGATTTGTATAAAGTCGTATTGGCTATCAATCAATTTAAGGATTTTTTTACATATAATAATAAATTGGAGAATTTGTATAGTGCATGGTAAAATATCATTTGTCACTGGCTTTAGGATATGGAATTATTGATTAAAGAGATAAGTTTATTTTCATTAGTATCAGAAGATAAAGAACACTTGTAATAAAAATAGTGCTGACTAACTACAGTATTTACATACATGGGCAAAACCTGTATCAAATAATGGAGGGAGTACAACAGGTTTGATATTTTTACTACGGATACTAGGCAACTATTCCTTTCAAACAAATATTGTTCAAAAGAAAAGGTTACGAATACTTGCAGAGTAGCAATGACAAGGCAAATATTAGTCCCCTTTAGACCATAAAGTTTTATGAGCAAAGAATAGTTTTCCAAGCACCTCCCACCCTGTACCAACAAGAGACAGAAATGCATGACCAGGCACAAGTCAGCCTGAAACGGTTGTATCAGTGATTGTTACAATGACGCTAATGCATTATGGTCTTTTTCTGGGAAGCCAACTGAATATTGCGAAATACTGTAATGTACGTGCTTTCCTGCCTTGCAGGGGCGGCACTAGTGGGAAGAGATTGGGGAGATAGGGGAAGGTTCCCCGTTGAGGAGAGCTGTTCTCCACCTTTCATAGAGAAAAAGCACATTTCAGCGATAGAAAAGAACTTCATGTAATTTTACAGATGTTAGTTTGCCTTTCAAATCCTTACAGTAAATTGTCATAGCTTCCAGTGGATTCACCCCACGGATCTTTTCCTAGGGGTTTTGAGCAAACACCTGACTACAGCTACTTGCGCTTGAATGAATAAATTTTCAAATTGAATCACACTGGTTTGCATTCTATTACTTTTTTCTGAGTTTGTTTTATACTGTCTTATCTACTGTCTTTGTAAATTTTTTTTTTTTTTAACCAATATAAAATATAAAGTAACGAGGTTTTCCATCAAATTTGTACAGTATTTTTGCTGTCAGCATTGAATCTACTGTGAAACAAGTTCTCAAGCTTTGATGAGGGCAGTAGATTATATCGGCCCTAACGGCCGCCCATACAAAAAAAGAGATATTAATCAATTAACTGAGTGATTCTACAGTAGTGGCCCTAATAGCCACCCATACAAAAAATATCTATTAAATTATCAATCATAAGGGTACTCCTAGAGCTTCTTATCGGAGCTAAAAATTCATCATTTCATTTTCAATTTAAAACTCATAATTAATCCATTCTATCATGGGTTGGACTGTTCAGCATGATAGCTTTCCTCCAAACTATTCTATGCAGTTGCATGGCTTATCCTTAACTTGTGAAGATTACTGGCAACAACTTGCTCCCTAGTCTTCCTTGGCCTTCCTCTACTTTTGGCCCCCTCAACTTCCATCACCCTACACTTCTTGACCCAGACTATTATTGATCCATTAAAGTAGGAATGATTCAAGCCCAGAAAACATTGTGCTCACTTTATTTGATAAAAAACGTTGGTACATCTTGCGAAAGACAAAAGTCTGTCCCCGTAAGGTATCTAAGGTAAGGCGTATCTAAGGGGTGCATGCTCCCAGTCAGCATAATCTTGTGAACGCGCAGCACCGCCTTCCCAAACTTGACATTTCAAGACTTCTACACTGCACAGGTGTCAAGTAGGCTTACTGCAGCAAAGGCCTAGAAATTTGCTTTCTGTCTCAACTGTGCTAAAAATAAATCATTCCCACTCATGTGCATGTTTAAATGAGGTTTATTGCAAAAAAAATTTAAATTATTTAAATAGAAAGTGACTTTCTTTTATTATGTAATTCACCATACTCTATGTATGATTTTTTTAATTTATTTTACTTTCACTTCAATTTTTTATTTCATCTTTTTTTTTTTTTTTTTAATTTCTTCTATTTTGAAACATCAAGATATAGTTTTTATTTTTTTTAAATTCCAGTTATTTTGAAACATCCAGATATATTTCATAACATTAATTTATTTTCAAAGCCAGCTTACCAATGATCAGTTTAATTCATATTTTCCAGGCAAATCCACAGTGGGAATTGTAATGTGAGTCTAATTACTTTTGTCCTGCCTACCAGTAAACCGGATCTAACATTCTGTACCTGGTGCCAAATTATGTTGTATAGTGGATGGTGCCAACCTATGCAAGGTGGGTAGAGTACAGCATAGTGCTACACTAAAAGTTGGTAAAGGTGATTTACTATTCATGGATGGATTTGAGTTACACAATGACTAATAAACAAGATCCCACAATTGCGAAACTTGGTACCAAAAGTAAATCAAATGTAGTTCGTTGACCTCATTCTCTTTATTTCAAACTGGATTACAAATTATGTAAACAGGTTGAACTACAGGAATTAGTACTGAACCAACAGTGAAATAATTTTACAACACTACTGTCTGTTAATAAAACAAGCTTTTTGGGTGGCAGTGGCTCTTATATCTTGGCACTGATTTGAGTTTCCATGTAAATAATTGCCCTGTTATTATTTCTTGGAATTTGTACTGTATTTTTTTTTTTACTTCTTTTGGTATTTTGTATTTTCTTGCCAAAATGAATAAGAAAAAAATAAATAAAAAGGGGTGCTTATAATGTTTCTATGATATAAAATTAGGATTTGATTGAGCATTCCCTGATCAATAGTATATCTTAAGCCAACTGTACTGATTTTTACAGCGACGAAAGTATACGTTTTTAAAATAATTTTAAGGATAAAGTTCTTAAGCCGGTCTCACACGTTTCATTTCATTTCATTTATTTTGTTTCCAGTAAAAATACATAATAAAAAACAACAACCGGGTACAATACAAACAACATAGTAAATGTATAAAATATCTGAAACAGGCCAAAACAGGATTCCTAAAATTAAACCAAATCACTATCAAGTGATTTGGTTGCAATTTTAGGACAAGCAATACTTTATTACACAATAAACAGAAAATTGAACAGGTTAATATACTGTACAACCAACTTATGTATTTTTAATTAAATATTAACAATGTTATACATTCATTACATACTGCCTTTTACAATAATTACAATATTAAAGAGAGATTTCCAGATTTTAAGTGAATTTTAACATATTGTTTTATCTAGGATTATTATTTTGCCTTGCTGTATTTATTTTGTTGTTTTTTACGAGGGCCACATGATTGTCAGCTAACCGCTGTTTTGGGTTACCATCGGTAAATAAAGTTTATTAAATAAAATTTAAAAAAAACCAAACTACATTTCAAACACCGTTATTTTTTTTTTAATAAAACTCAACATACAGTACTGCAGCCCAAAATCTGAAAATTGCTATTTACAAAAATAGTACAAAAAATATGTACGTAAGAATATAAAATAAATTACATACTGTATATTATCAAATATGATTATTAGAATAATAAAACAACGATACTTTTTAGTATGTTTTATTCTATTACCATTTAAAATGCATCAGGACCATAATTTTGTTTCCACTGTTACCAGTCGATGTAATCATTTACAAAAAATGAAAAATCAATATTTCAAAATTCTGAGATTTCAAAGAGATAGTGCAAGCATGCTACATTACATGGCAATTATTTTTATGGGGCCCATGTGTTTATTTTTGTTTAAATATATTATTTTCTTTTCCTGAATACATACCAAACCATATAAAACATACTCCAAAGATACAGTAGAAAAGTCCTTACAAATCACAATGGATTGTTTGCCCTTATTTGGAATGCTTGACACTTATTGATAATACAATACGACAAATCAGTCGTAAATAATAAAGAAAAAACATAAATACACAATATTTAGCAATTGGCTAATTCGGGATGAACATATCCATAAAGAAAATTGATTAGCCAAAACAAAAGAACAAGCAATGATACCGTACGTAGCTTTTTTACTAAATTTGGAATGAAAATATTTAGCCAACTCAGCTTTTATTACGATTTGCCTATTTGGCTACAGAACAAGCAATGATACCGTACGTAGCTTTTTTACTAAATTTGGAATGAAAATATTGAGCAAACTCAGCTTTTATTAAGATTTGCCTATTTGGCTACAGTATGACAGCATATTTAACACTGATTAATATATTTACTTTCTTACTTCAATTAAATGGTGTTCTATTTTTATAATCAAATAAAAAATCTCTATGCAAGGTTCAAATTTAGAGTACTTTATTGATGAAACGAACATCAATTTTTGACTTCATTTTTACCTAGCGTTTACAATCTTCTGTCTCCTTTATCACTGAGAAGATTAATGATCTTTGATCCCATCTTTGATCTACTCTGTTTGATCCATTTGGGAGAAGTTTATCAACAGACAATAATTCTAAAATTAGTTACGAGCTGTCGAATTGCAAATTCTGAGAAATACCTTGTTAAACTTTGGACCTGGCCATGAAAAATAAACTTGGAATCATTCTTCTATTGTTTCTTTAGAACAGGCAGATATTATCATAAACAAAAGCTTTAACCTTGCATTCAACCTCTATCTTTAGACTCCAGGACCATTTGGTCCTCCTTAATGTCATATCACTGTACAGTAGTCTATAGACCCCCTTTCGTTGTTTACATTTTCCTGGCAAAGACACTGGCGGTGCACTCCTGGTAAGCAAGAAAATCGGCTATGACAGGCCAGATGCACAGTAAATCAGAAAAATGATTCTTTCTTTTTGTTGTGCTGAAAATATGAAAGCTACTGTATAATAAAAATCATAGATGGCATATAGGGTAGTTATATATTAACAAAAAAAAAATCTAAGAAATTTTTATATTTTTATTAAATTATTAAAGTCATTTTGCAAGTGCGAGCGCGCTTGGCCAAAGAAGTGAAATAGTGTGGCGACACTACCTATGCCAGTATGAGGCCTATGAAAAATTCATAGGCTCTCATAATTTCTTAGATTTTTTTTTGTCCATTCCTAATAATATATAACTATGCCATGTGAAATTCATCTAATAGCTTTCATGTTTTTTGGCACAAAAAAAAAAAAGAAGAAAAGATAAGCAGTTTTCTGATTTCCTTGCCTACCACAGCTGGGAGAGTGCACCGGCATCATCTTGGCCCGTCCAATGTAAACAACAAAAAGGGTCTACATTATTAGTTCTTGTTTAAAATGATTCCTATTTGCAATTTGCCTAACATGAGCAAGGAATGTCACTATACCTACATTCTGTACTCCCATCTAAAAGAAATGTGCAAGGGGACAGGGTACATAATTACTCCACTAAACACCTCAATGACCTGCATATCCCTATCCTAGACAAACTGAGCCAGTTTCATGAAGTGGAGACCTGACATCACTAATGTCCTTATTACACAGATACTGTAAGCCAGTTCTAATAAAACTTCCACCATGGGGTAGGGAAGTCTCCACTAATGCTATGATGCCTGCGAATCTAACTATGCATCATGGGCTGGGGACGTCACTCCACTAAGGTTTTAATGATACCTCCACCCTAACTAAATGAATTGTGGTAAGGATATTGTTACATTACTCCATAATGTCCTGGTTCTGCAATACATCTTATTCTGAATAAACATACAACATGGGGTTGGGATATCATTCTGTCCTATGACACTCATACACAGTATTCCCCTCCCCTGCCCCTAAAATTCTGGGGAAGGAGTGACACTTCACTAAGATCCTGATCACCTGCATATCTTGATTACTACAAATATACAGTACAATGCTATACAGAATTTCCACATCATCATAATTGTCTTCATCTTTTCTGCCTAAAAACTGTAAAACATAATTTTGCAACAAAAGATATTTTCATGAATATATGGAATGCCATTAAAGAATACCAAATTGTAGTGGTTTCTTCATTATTCAATGATAATGTAACTGTATTTTCCTATGATGAACATAAAATATTGTAGTGGTTTTTTTCATTCAATAAAAATGAATACTTTGCCATAAAAAAAATTGAATATTGTTTAGTGTTTTTTTTGGGATTCAATACCAACCACTATCAGACATAAATAGCAATGTCCCAAATGGCGCCCCATATCACAAAGCTTGGCATGTATTTATAAACCCACAAAATGGTAGCAAATCAAAAAGTACTATTGTTGAGCAAGAAATGATTAACTACCATGCTTTTATCACATGTTCCTCGAGGAATTGTTCTTACCCTTTCATCACCACTCGAAATAACTATGTTTCCTGAGTCATGATATTTTTTTTATCCCCTCACAAAGTAAAACAAAACCAAATAAAAATTCATTGTTTACCACTCTCTAAATAAAATACCACCACAGAGATTCTGAAGCGATGGGACTTAAAAATTCCACCAATCAATGAATAGTGTGACCACTGAAACTGAATGGTACAAACATAGAATGGACAACAGTGAGTCACCCCTGCAGGGATGATGGTACAACCTGTCACTGTTTTGTGTTCCACTTTCCCTGATGTTTATATTTTATCACATGGAGGTTGGTAATTTGTGCTGGGAAAATACTGTAAGGCCAAAAAAAAAAAAAAATTAGTTTCTCATCCTAATATTTTTTGAAAAAAGAAAATGAGGGCACTTATTTTTCTTATTTTTTTTTTTACTCCGACATAGCAAATCCAAGATGGTCGATGGGAAACAGCTACTAATTTCTCACTTTTACTAAGTGGTCTAAGCAAATAAAAAAAGCACTAGACATGATTCATATCATGTATCCCCAACCACAAACGATCAAGAGAGGAATTTTACTGATGCGAGTTAGACAGATTTTCGTACATTTCATAAAATAAACCAAAAAAAAAAAAAAAAAAAAAAAAAATTGGTGAGGCAGATACATACTGAGAAACTATTTTTTTTTTTATTTGGCCTAACATCAAGTAAATGATGTTTGTACCACATCCTGTTGCAGAATAGATACAATTAGTACATTGATAATGATCATAGTACTTGTTTATTAATAATGTATTTAGTGATAAAATATAGGGGGCTACTGCATGTCCATATATGGATATAAAAAGTAAAAAAGTAAGAACAAATTGTACTAATATTTGGTTAAGCATTTTCACATCTCCAGTTCATTAACTGTTTTGAGAAATTCCGGAATTCACACACACCCATGAATGCTATGAATTGACACTGCCCGTTTCACAAATGAACAATAAAATAATAAAAACTAGTTACTGTACTTCTCTGCTACATTTATGTCCTAGCATATTGTACTGTATTTATTTATTTTTTTTTGGATTTGCTAATTTGGGGGGGGGGGGGGTGAGGGGTGTCACAAAATTGGAAGAAGCCACTTCCTTTTTACTTCTGGGTAAATGCTGAATGCTCATTAAAAAGCATTAAATTAATTGGTATTTAGGCCTAAAGAAATTCTGACGTGTAGGGCTGGTGTTTCGTCGATTGTCCTTGTTACAGTACAGTACCACGAAAAATTTCAATGGAAGAATGATGAGTAATGATTTTAATGTATGAAATACTCATCCAGTAATTTTCAATTGCAATTTTATCATATTTATATTCTCAATAATAACTCATGTTTTATAGTAGGCCAACAATTTTATGTTCTCTTTTGGCTGTAATGTTTCGTTTTGTTTCCTCTTTCTTTTTTTCTTCTCTCTTCTTTCCTTTGTACTCTGTCCAATCCCTTGTCATTTAGGTCTACGTAAAGAAAGTTATCTTAAGGAGTTTTCTAAATGTTTCCCTTTATCAATTATTGTTAATGTTCTATAAATTAATAATATGTTTAATGAATAAAAGTGGCTTTTAATAATAGTAATACAGGTATGATCAAATAGTTTCATTTGGTTTTGTACCGGTATATTTTAAATATTTTTAGATAAATAAACCAAATTAGTTGATGTTAATTTACAGGAGTGTTAATGGGATACCGGTATGGTGTCAGCGCTGAACACCATCGTTCTACACAAAATCCGAATATTATTGTTATAGGGAAAGTATCTGAAAGTCTGTCATAATTGTTTGTGATAAGGGATTGGCCCGATCAAAGCTAAATTAGGAAAGAGAAAGCCACTAATTATTTGGTACACTGTTTTAATTATCAAGCACAAACAATGAAATTACTTTCTAGCGTCTAGACAATCATTGGTAACAATCGTTATCAAACTTTCACTTATGACTAAGACAACGACTATGCACATTATGTCGGATTGCTTAATATTTCGAAGGACCACCACCACTCACTTGTTTATTGTCTCCACCCACAATACAATTTTGTACAACACACAATCGTTCAAACTCGTTCAGTTATTTCACTTACCAGACCACGAAAAACAACAGCACTGATGAATAATGGAATTATGATGAATATAGGTTTTGTCATGGTGTATTTGCGGTTGTAAATAAAGAGGAGTGTCACACAGATTTCCACATCTGTCCAGCAGCAGGCCCCCACAACGTCTGGGTCTGGTGGGTCGCGATTTTCCCAATCGCGAAAGCTTCCATCCAACTTTTCCACAGGCTTTCCCAACTTGTCAAGAAACAACGGTCACTGCCTACAAAATCCATGATCTCTTCTCACAACAGACTGTATGTTCAGTAAAATGTCGGAATGTTCGGCCAATATCTTTACACATTTGCTAGAGAATTCCAACAAACTGATTATTACCGTATAAAACAATTTCCTTACCATGAAAACTACTCACTCACCACTACCACCAACTCAGCTAACTCACTTTTTCCCCGGCAGTGGAATCTCTCTCTTCGTACGTACGTGAGGAGAGATAAGAATACGTCGTGATCGCGGTTTGCACAGTCTTAATACCTGATACTACCCTGTTATTAATATATCTATAAAATCAGTTTTTATATAATTTTGATTGTGCCTTTTTAAAATCATACTAAAAACTAGGTATATAGCTAAAATATTGAAAATGGTAGTTAGAATAATCATTATTTACGATTTATCCATCTTTCTCTATGATTTTTATCCGAGTCCAGTTCGTTGGGTCCGTTCATTACTTGTCAAAACAAGATAAATTTTCGTCCGCGTAATGATCATGGAAACTATCGTAAACGACGAGGCAACGGTTTCTGAAATTAAAGTAAATGGCTATTTCCTTATTAATTTAAACATAATTTAAGTTACATTTTATATTGTGACATCACGTGAACATATCATCAATGTAATATAGCTTTCGGATTGTAAAGTCTACTCTGGGCCCTAGTAGACCCCCTAGGCCTAGCCTAGTAGTAGTAGCATGATCGCATGCTAGGGCCTAGGCCTAAGCCGAGACTAATAATAATATTGTAATGAGTAGGACCATGGCCCAGGCCTACCTTAACCATAGGGACCATAGGGGCCTAGGCCTAGGGGCCTAGACTAGGCATAGACCAAGTTAGGTTATTTTAAGCGTAGGCTCTCCACAAAAGCATCACACAGAAATGTGCATACATAGGCTAGGCCCTAGCTTTGTTTTTAGGCCTAACCTAGGCCTAGCTAGAAGGGTTAGAAGCAAATAAGAATCAAGCCAAGTAGACCTAGTAGTAGTACACAAAATTGATTGATTTAAAAGAAATACCATACTTTGAAAATGAAGTGGAGTGGTAAAAGTAGATGGCACAGTGGGAATGGTTTAATTTTTCCAACCGTGAGGTCAGGGCTTCAATCAGTGGCAGCGGAGGCCGGGGTACCGGGGAAAGTGCCCCGGGACCCAGGCCCAGCAAGGGCCTGCGATAACTAGGTAAAAAAATAAAATAAAAGAAATAAATAAAGATTATTAAACGTATACATTTATCCAGTATCATTCATGTGTTTTTTCCACGAGAATTGTCAATCTGACCGTTTATTGATTGGTAATTAGTCGCTTCTAATTCTTTTTCATGAATATTTTCATGACTTCTACTACTCTAGAGTTTATGTTTACAATGTATCAAGTTGTAAATTGTTTACGTTATTAATTTATAGTTAAAAAAATCTTGGACCCCGGACAACGGCAATAATATACATACAAGTTAGAAAATATGAATAGACCTGATAGAGGATTGATTGCCAAATAAACACAGAATTAATATATTAAACCAGCGGCGGACTTAAGGTGGGGCCCGGCACCCACCTCCTAAAATTTTCAAATTTAGCAAAAAATTAGAAAAAAAGAAAATTCTACTCAATAAAGTGCCATTTTCGGCCATTTAGAGGTGCCATAATCATAAATTGTCTTACCTCAGTCATCATAGTGGGGCTGAGGTAGATAGACCGTCCATTGTGAAAGTCCTTCTCTGGGCCCCTTCTATTTCAAATCACTATAAACTTTGATACCTATGTTATGAATCCTTTTAGCACGTTTGAATAAAAAGGAAGAATATAGCTTTTACTTTTCTTGTTTCTGTACTTTATTTTTTATGACCTTGTAAAATTATAATCGATTAAATTAGTCCTCTAATCCGTTTAGATTAGGCTGTAACTTCTGAGGGGAGGGGGCACCAGGTATCTGCCCCTCGATCTCACTGGGGCCCCAGGTGGTTCCCAGACCCCCAACCAATGGGCCCGGGCAGCAAAGATGCCCCGGGGCCCGCAGCCGCTCTCGGCGGCCCTGGTTTCAATCCATCTGTCTGTGCATTTCTCTTGTGTCCTTGAGCAAAGCACTTTGACTATTGCTTGTCCTGTCAGCCCTTATGGTTGCCTGCTCTTGCGCTGATTGTGGACCCAATCAATGACCTGTGAAAGAAGCATTTCATATTTGCAAAGAAAGGTGCTCTAACTAAGTTATTCAACTCTATTTCCACCAGATTTCAAATGCCCGTCTGCCAGACTGTATAGCAAGACATGCGCGAGAAAATTTTGGAGAAAAAGGGCCAGTTTTCCACACACATATTGCCGAAAATTTGGCTTTGACCCAATCTTATATAAACAATGTATTATGCGCAGTAATTATGAATGATTCTGTGCACCTTTTTTCCTAACGATACTCCATGCAAATTGAAGCTGGTTTTTGAGGTATCATATGCGCAATTATAAAACTTTGTTATACTGTTCTGAATTACAGATTAAATTCAGAATTCAAATTTTAGACCTATTAGAATTTGTAACATGAATGAGATATCCTCCTCTCAGATTAAACTAGATTAAACAGAATTGACCTTTTGTGTTTTTCATGAATATTTTGATATTTATAAATGATAATAAATATTTTCGATTTTATTGTAAAGTTTTATCGTATTGAATTTCATTGTTAATGTCAATTTTTATAATGATGACAATAATTATTTTCCATTTTAAGGTAACTTTTTTATATATTTTATTGCCACCCTTTTGTAATTGTGACTTGCAATTTGGCCACTGGCCATGATCTGTTACAAATGAGGATTTTGAATTTTGAGTAGAATGAAATATATATATGTATATACATTGACTGTTAATGATTTTGAACTAATTTTATTATTTTTCCAACAGAAATGTGAAGAAGTGTATAATGCTGAATTATCGAGAGGTGTTGTTACTACTACCTCACAATTTCAATATGCGTGGTGCTTGGTTCGCAGTAAGTACTCAAATGACATGAAAAAGGGCGTGGCATTATTGGAGGAGCTGAGCCACGCTAGCCATCAGCAACTGAAACGCGATTGTTTCTACTATCTTGCAATAGGAAATTACAGATTAAAGGTACCTTAAATAGAATTTCCTACATAAAAAATATTTGACAGTGAAACAACCATATTAGTGAAGAAAATATATATATATATATATATTTTTTTTTTATAATCAAATATTTGGGATCAATGGGTTTTGCTTTTGTGGGAGTTGAAGTAAAAAGTTTTGTGTCACAAATATCCGTGATTTCCACATGTAATCATGGCCATGATAATGTCATATATCACACCCATATGGCAAAATCTTTTTGTCACATTAAACCTGTTAGTATGGAGAGAGCTTGTCCTTCTCAATGTACAGTGCTTCAGTACTGATGTAGTTATTTGACTTCTTGAATAAAAGCCTTATGGACACCAACTTAAGAAGCAGCACCATCTCGAGATGAAGCGCCCTCTTTAGTTTGTAAAATAATAATGATAATAATAGTATTAGCTAGATTTGTACAGCGCTTTACACTAGAGTCTTAAAGCGCTCGAGGTGTGGACTAGCTCGTACATTAACTTTCTTCTCCCGTAAGGGTCTCTTCATGTCTGTCTGAGCTACCCAGTAAACTGGTGCCAGCTACTCTTGTCTGTCCACATTAGGGGCTGTATGGACAAGTACACCGCCTTAACCCCATGGCCATTTGACTCGTCAGTAATCTAAAAAAGAAACCCATCTCGACAAAAGCCTATGGGCTTCTATTCAAGATAGTATGGACTTCTTTTCCAGGTAGACTTATTATACTTTAAAAGAATAAAAAAAAAAATAGTATAGGTAATTTAATGCCGATTTAAATACCTTCCATGATACAGATTGATGTTCTCTCTGATGTAATTGGATGAGAATTAAAAAAATATATATATTTTCTTTGTTTTTTTTAAACAGGATATCATGGTTGAAAAATGTTTTCAGTGGTGCTATTGTTTTATAGTAGTAATTCCTAAAACCTACAGCAATCATTTTAAATAAAAGCACCCTTTTTACTTTCCAAAAGTATCAAAAAAGAAGCCCATCTCGAAAGGAAGTCAAAAGGAGCCCATCCAACAGTCCTAAAAAAAAAAGAAGCCCAGGGCTTCTATTTGAGGTTTTATGCTAGGTGGGGATTATTCTTTGTCATGAGTAGATATTCAACATAGATCCTTGCACAAGGGGATTGAAGTGTATAGTTACCTTGCCTGATGCCCCATTGATGTCTGACGTTTGAGTTTCCTATTTATTTCAGGAATATACACAAGCATTGAAGTATGTTAGAAAGGTTAAAGAAATGGAGCCGAAGAATCGACAAGCATTAGAGTTGGAATCTCTCATCAAGAAGAAAATGAATCAAGGTAATCTATACTGCCCAGTGATGAGGAGGGGGGATCCTGAACCCCCAAGTCTATACTGGCCAAAGGTGGTAACAACAGGAATCTGGGGTAGGGGGTTAGGCGTTGAGATCCTGAATCCCCTCTTAGAGAAGAAGCCAATCAGTTTGTCAGGGAACATTGCTTTGGAAAATCATATACAGTAGTCTGGGAGTGCAATTTCCAGGCATCTAAATGTGACTATTCTTATAATTTGCTCACCTCAAAACTACTATGGTGGGGCTGAGGTGAGGGACCTTGGGACCCTTGTCCAGGAGCTCTCACAGGAACCAATTGAAATTTTGAAAATTAGCAAGCAAATTTCTTTTCTCCTTTTTCTCTCCTTTTTTTTTCTGAATCTGCCCCTGTAACTCTGAGATAGAGACAAGCAATTTAGGTAATGTGCCTTATCAACTATCAAATATCTCAGAATTATTGAACCATAATACACTACTTAAATTGAAAGTCTTAAAAAGCCACAGTGTAAAAAAAAAAAATAAAAAATTAGGTTATCTTTTGTCTCGAAGCAAACTATGGTGTGTGTGTGTGTGTGTGTGGTTAAAAGTGTTTTAAAACCATGAATAAGATATTATTACACAATATTTTAAATACTTAATATCTTTGTTACTTTGTACAAAACATTAAATGGGTGACTCAGAATCATAGTATAAAATGTTTTTCAACAAAAAATTTACTTCTATTTACAACCCTTCATATTAAAGAAACTCCATATCACTTTTCTCCATTTATTAGGCCCAAAAAAAAAAAAAATTGTTTTGTTGGCCTCCGCAACCGACCGAAAATTTCCAAAAAATTGGGTTGGCATTTTTTTATTTTTTTAAAAATTTTGTTTAAAGGTCTTCCTTTCACTCAAGCAGAAATTCAAAAAATTCCGCTTCTGAAATTAACATTTAGAACATCTAAACAGACATATATTTGTACCAAAATCGGGCCATAGATGGACGTTTAAAATCGGTATAATAGAAGGCATAATTTTGAGAACCGAGCGCAACGACGATGTATGCACACAGCATCGGATCTCCTACTCGCGGTAAGCTCTGTCAAGTCACGACCAGATCTAGGCCTAGCCTATTTTTTACTGCTGCACAACTCATGGTTGCTTCAATCAAAAATTGGACAATATATTAAAACAGGCTTAGGTCTAGCCATCGCTTTAAAGCCGGCTCCCTTAGGCCAACCATAAACGAAATATTTTTCATTTTTTTCTTGAAGTTTACTTTGAATGTATAGAGGCTGCTTGTTTGGACATTTTTCACAATGGTTTTGCTCGACCTACCCATGCGTGTTTGTGTGGATCGGATACACAAATTATTTTACGTTTCAAAACCAAAAAAATCTTTCTTTAAACTGATTTATTTTTGTTAAATTTATTTCAATATACACTTGGATAGTACTTATTCCGTCATTACTTTAAATATTTTTTGTTCGACAAGCTTGCCATTGTTCTATTGTGGTGCCTATGATATGAGGTCGTAGGCCTAGGGTCTTCATAATAGGGACTGCAGTTTAAGGACTATCCTATTTCAGGTAGGCCTATTACTAAAATACTAAAAAAAACAAAAAATAATCCGACCAGACTGACGATCTCAATTTTTTCCATTCAAGGGCAACACAACAATTTTTTGTTTGCCTTATGTTAAAAATCACAATAGTTTTTTTTTATTTTCTAACCACGGAAACAGTAATAGGCACTAAATGAAATAATGATGATAGCCCAGATTCATATTTCACACAATAAATGAACAGACAAAAACAATGGCCTAGACTTGTGGTATATAAGAAGTGATTTTTTTTTTAACTTTAACCTCTAACTTGAAAAACATATTTTAAACAAAGCTCCACCATCCTTTGTTTGGGTGGTAACAATCACTTGTTATATTGACATTAATGCCCACATGTAATAGTATGTGGAAAACAGGAAGTTTGTTCTGTCTGTAAAGATAACATAACCACCAAGCCCAAGAAAACTGATGTATAGATTGTGTCAGAATTTACATTGTAACACTTACAAGCTCAGTCACAGTTCAGTTTATCAAATTCTTGTAAAGTATTTATTCTGTGATCAGTTGGAGAGCGAGCCAATTATAGGAAGGGGAGATAAGAGTGTTTAAATTTTATTCCGGATTTCAAACTCTTCGGTGAATCGAGTGGTAGAGCGGTATGTCATGGGCAGCCCCTAAAGCTTGGTTGCCATAAAATCACTCACCATTATGATTGGCGACAGTTGCTGACGGTTGTCGGGAAGGATGAACCTGGTTTAACTTTGCTGATTGCATTGCAGAAGAATCAGGGTGGATTGCTAGCTGCCCTGACGCAAGATTCATCTGCAACGCAATTAGCAAAGTTGAGCCAGGTTCAACCTTCCCGACAACTCTCAGCAACTGTTAGCGACTGTTGCCGATAGGGTGAGTGATTCTATGGAAATCGAGCTTAAGTACAGCTTTAACATCGCCACTGGTTCCAGCTGCTCCTCGTCCAGGTTGCGGTTGGTAGAACCAAGTCTTCTTGGATAAGTGGAGGTCCAGTGTGCACATCTGGCTCTATGCACTTTAAAGAACCCATTGCATCTTTCGGAAGAGTAAGCGGTTACTCCGATGCTATGATCCATTTCGGCCCCTGTGATTTGAACATATATCTACTATAAATGCCGCTTTACGGACGCTAAGTAGTCACGGACCACGTCGCAATTCAGCACAATGACGCTGGAGTTATTGGTTATTCTACCTTTACCTTTATAGTGGAAGGGTGCCATCATATGAAATCATCTATTGCCATGCCAGCTGTGAGACATGATGATGTTGATGATGATGATGATTATGAAGATAATGATAATAGTGATGATAATAGTAATGATGATGGTGTTATTGAGGAATGGTAATGGTGATGCTGGCAATTCTGAATAGAAAAAGGTGAGATAGAAAATGTGAGATTAGAAACAGAGTTGACAAGCAGTGGGAGGTGGGGTTGGAAAGGTGGGGTGTGAAGGATTTTATATAGAACTGTTTTAGTAGAATTAGTGGGAGTGAAAGGTAATGGGAAAGGTAAGATTATAGAAATATTAGAGGTTGGAGAGAAAAGATAGAATGGAAAATGTAGGATGGAAATATTGGTTTGGAAAAGTTGGGTCAGAAAGATAGGGGTGGGGGAGGTGAAGGGTAAATGATGGGATGAAATATGTAGGCTTGGAGAGGTGGGAAGAAGCTTCAATAATCATGTATTAGGCTACCATTTATGTTAATTATTAAAATGTTGATACTATATTTATTAAAGTAAAATGAAATATTTAATAATTAGATCATCATCATTTTCATTAATAACATTATCTTGATATTGTATTAAATCAAATTATAACTCTGCTTTGTTGTCTTATCTCTAATGTTTGCTGACCACCATCATCACTGATGAATGATTTTTTTGTGTGTGTGAGGCTCAAGATGTGTTAAATCAAAATTCCCTTTAGTGCTCCGACCCATTTTTATGCCCATCCATAATTTATACTCTTGAAACAAAGAATAAAATTCCACATTAATCAAAATGTTTTATTTTTTTATTTTTCAGAGGGTCTTGTTGGAATGGCAATAGTGGGCGGTGCAGCTTTAGCACTCGGTGGTCTAATAGGGGCTGGTTTCGCACTCAGCAAAAAATAGGATATCACAGCAATAGTGGAAAATTAGTACTTTTTAACTCATAACAACTATAATACACTGAGGATTTATATGTAAATAATATTTGATTTTAAGTTAAGCACGTACCGGACCAATTTTCATTTTGTTCCGAATGGTTCAACTAGCAGAGTATCTAGACTGAGTCAAGCATGATAGCCAAGTTGACAGAAACACAGACTGAGTTCAGCTCTAGGAGAGAAGTAAACCACAGATTTAAGAAGGGGTCTTGGAAAATTGCATTGCCTTGTAATACCTTTCTGTATGAGGGTTTCTTTTGTCCGAGGGGCAAGTTGCGAGTTGGAAGTTGCGAGTTAGAAAATGCGAGCAACTCTTTTTCCAACTCGCAACTAGCATTTTCCAACTCGCAACTCACATTTTCCAACACGCAACTCACATTTTCAAACTCGCAACTCACAATTTCCAACTCAAAACTCGCATTTTCCAACTCGCAACTCGTTTTTTCCAACTCGCAACTCGCATTTTCCAACTTGCAACTGGCACTGAAGTAGCAATCTACAGTATGGACCTTTCTGAATAATCAGAACAGAATGTTGTTTGATCAGAACAGAGCATGGAATGGTATGCTTGTTTCACTCGTATGTCTCATCCCAGAAACGCAAAGTTACCGTTTGTCTCCATTTCCCTCTGTGCTCAGTTCACATTGATAGATTCTTTCAACATATTTTGCATATTTGTATTCTATTACTAGTGCTCAGTTTCATTGTTAGATTCTTTCAACATATTTTGCATATATTTGTATTTTATACTAGGTTCAGCATAGTTATTGGTGTTGGAAAACAGTTTGCGTATCTTGGTAACGGACTTGGTAACATATACCACCATATTGGGTTGTATAAGGGCTGCAATGTGAAAATTAGGGATGTAGTTTAGTGTGGAGGGGTGGGGAGAAAACATCTTTTTAGGATTTTTTCCCATTTTTTTTTTTACCTTTAGCTTCAAAACTGAGGTTAAAGCAAGCAATAATTTCATACATTTACATAAAAATTATATAAATAATGATTATGTTGTGATGGGCAGCTGTATTTTATACTTTACCTTCATGTCATTTATTTTTTTCGTTTGTACATATCTCCAAATTTAGAGATATATAATCATAATATACACTATATGCAGTTTAATTGTTAATATGTATTTTTTTTTTAACTTTGGAGAACCACCTAACTTTTTGGCTAATTATAATTAATCTATCGAATTTAATGATTCGCTCATTTTGAAATTTTTTGCTTTTATTAGCTTTTGCAATGGAGCTTCCTGGAATGTCAATCAAATTTTAAAACTGACCAATCAGAACATACATTGACACTATTGTGTTGGGGACCTTAGCAACAATATCCAAGGGGCGGGGCTTTATAGCGGAATGTTCCATTGTTGATGCTGTTTAATGTGCAACCCTTTATTCCTATAAAAAAAATTTAAATATATTAGTATACTATATAACTTTATTTATTTTATGTTTTGGATTTGTATAATGCACATACTTTTTATCCCGACCTGGAATTCCGAAGGCTTTTCAATGCACCACACACTTCCACCCATACCGTAGAGGTTGCGAAATAATGAGTGAGCTTCCTTTGATGATGCTAACAGCCATGGATCCAAAAAGGTGGGTGGGGAACGTGCCACCTGTTTTGCCACTAAATTTTAAAATTTCAATGCATATCAATGTTATGTATTAAAATAAGTGCTACTCGCTTATCTATTCTGAATGTTGTGCCTCCATCTCCCCCCCCCCCATTCATACATATATGTACAGCAGGAAGGAAAATGATATAAACAAATATGATTACTATTTGAATTACATTGTTGTTATAGTGTCATCTTGTGAGTTATGGCTTGTTGCCACTTGGCCAATTGCCACCAACCACTACCACTAAGCCTAAATTCCTTTTCCACCCTAAACCCTGTTACCATCTGGCTGATTGCCACCTGGCCCATTGCCACAGTAGTTTTTGTTTTGCCACCACATGCCTGGGCCCATTGCCAATGAGGCTTGTTTACCACTCTTCAGAAAAATGAAATGGCAAATACAGTATTTGATTAAAAATTTGCTTGACAATTATTTAGACTCAATTTTCAATATACCTACTCGTTGCTAATTTTACCTACAATAAAACCTTTAATGATGATGGTACTGTAATAATGAACGCAAATAACAGGACAGATATGTTGGTGTTGATGGTAATGACAATGATAATTACTTAAGACGGATCGTGCTAGGGTGGTGATGGTGAAGGTTTATGCCAATAAGCAGACGGTAAAACCCCGGTATGCTTCTTATAGGCACATAACCCCTATTGAGCTCGAGGTGGTGTCCGAAACAAGGCTTATGTGTCTGATTGTTCAGTCCAATCTTTGATGGAAGTCTCACCTAAATAACATTATTAGTAAAAATCCTGTGACACTCCAGGTATCTCAGATCACGACATGCTGGTTATAGACAACAGGCCCGTATCCAGGGGTTTTTTTTTATGGTTCGGGAGAACCCCCCTTTTCTGCAAACCCCCTCTTTTCTGGCGAAACCCCCTCTTTAAATTTCCCAAATACGTCCTCCAACCCAACTAATGCACTGCAGACCCACCCAGACACAGACATTTTCAAACATATCTGCTTTTATAGCATTATTTAGACCCATAAAGCACAAAAATTCCATTGCTTTGGGGGTTTCGCCGACCCCACCGGGGCTTTGATCGTCGACCTCACGCCCAAAAATTCCCCCTTGGAAGAACCTGTCTACGGGCCTGCTCGTGCCTGGGGGGCCCTGCCGCTCCGCACTTCTCCGTCAGCGCCTGAGCGTGACGCCACTGACTTATTTGTTCTAGTGGTGCTCATTCAAATGTAATGGTATAGTCTAGATAGTCTAGCTTAACTATCGACGTACTTACAGCAAGCGCCAAGGACTTCATCAATAGGTGGCGCAAAATCAATATTAAGGGTTTTCATGGTAGTATTTTTGTAAAGGAATAATAATTTAAATAAGGATTCGAGATAATAATTGTCAAATATTTAGATTAACATCAGATAATGATATGATATAATATAATAATCTCAAATACTTTTTGCGGTAATGCATACAGTATATTATACCCTCAATCATATTCCATACCATTATCATGTCATATTATCTAATCATAGGCCTGCATATATCATCGCATCACATCACATCTTATCATATTTTATTATATCTTACATTATCATATCATGTATCATGTCAAATTAGCAAATATCATATCTCATACGTTGAATTATACCATAGCAAATCAAATCATATTATATCGTATCATTGTCCTTTTAAATGTTATACAATATATAAAAATTAAAATTCAATCCGGTTTTATTAGATTAGCGGTGGGAACACAAATAATGTATAAATCAAATAGATAACAATACAGTGTTAAAAGAATATGTCAATATGTTAGACTTATATAGGCCTAGCGCTTAACGCCAACAAGGTCTCTAAGCGTTATTCCATAAGTTGCAGCAGCTACATCAGCGCATTTTGGCATTTAACCCTGCCAGGTACCCACTTGTAGAGGCAATGTGGATAAAGTGCCCTGCCCAAGGACACGAGTGATATGCACAGCGAGGGATTGGAACCTCGACCTTGAGGTTAGGAACCAAACCGTTCCCACTGCGCCAAACCACTTCTAATAAAACCACTTCTAAATATAAAGGAACATAAAGTTATAAATCGTGTCAAACATTCATCAACGAAAGTTCCTTATTACAGTTATATGAAAATAGAAGTATATATAGTATATATATATATTATTATATATATATAATTATATATATAGTCATATTGCTCCATGTGAAACAAAATTATCAAAAACGCAGAGCTAGGCCAAAACAATTGTGTTGACCACGTTTTTGGGAGAATCCAAAAAACGGGTAGCTTTTTTTTTAAACAACCAAATGTGTATAAATGCCTAAAAAGTAGACAATACACAAATAATACAACAATTTTGGATTCGCATCGCGTACCTTCCAGCAAAATTGGCTAGCCTTGGTGCCCAGCCTCGCCAAGGCTATTCCAGCCTTATTTGCTCATAAAAAATATCGTTCGTTGTCCAAAATAAATAAATATAATAATAATAAAAAATAAATAAATAAAATGCCGATCCTTAATTTCGTAAAATTTGGGTCGGTCGGGCGTGGTCAACACAATAATTTATTCAGGAAATGAATATTTCGTCTTGTCCTAAAGACTTCATCACTCTATAACCTTGCAGTCTATAGATTTGAAATAAAAAATAAAGCATATTTTCATGCCAAACATATTTTTCAGGGTCGCTGGACGTTTCTTTGTGCTTCATTGTGTACTTTATTCGAACAATGTATTTACCTTTCTTTGATGATGTATATATAAATGTTCTATATAAATCAAGATAACCGCTAACACTTTTAAATTCCATATAGGCCTAAATAATAAAGAAAGGTAAATACAGCGTTCGAATAAAGGACTGTGTTATTTATTTGAACACTGTATTTACCTTTCTTTGATTATTTATGCCTATATGTAATTTAACAGTGTGAACGGCTATCTTGATTTATATAGAA
>NW_022738561.1:759976-763985 GCF_011630105.1 Anneissia japonica
GGATAGCCCACGAAAGTCTAGAAGAAGACTTATTTCCAGTGGGGTCTTTCTGGTGGTGATTGGGCAGTACACCGGGAGACAATTCCCTACTCTTTTCACATGGGCCATAATGCACACGGACTAACGGCTTAAACGTCTCATCCGAAAGACGGTGCGCTATTGTAACTTGTATTTCAGCCCTAGTGAAAAACAAGGAGAGGCAGCGATGTGAATTGAACCGGGGTCCTAGAGATCGCCACGGTTCAGCGCACAAACAACGGCTCGACTGAGCTAAGCCAACAATGTCAGAAAACAATTTAACGCAACGTTACAGTGACATTTGCAACGTTATTATGTTTATTGATTTGTAAATATTGTTTTGTAAATTTGATTTATATTTTGTTTACTTTTTTATCACGACCATGATGAAAAACAGCATGTAAATTGTTGAGTTATGTTTTCGTGAATAAATAAAGCTTTAGTACTACTACATTGAAAATTGTATGCCGACAGCCATCCGCCTCTTCAACAGTTCATTTAAAAGATAAAAGATAACCCCTACACTTTCCTACACCACAAATTCAACTCTGTTTTAGCTTTTATTTATAACTGTTTTACTTTATTTTTATTAGTATTTTATGTATGTTATTTAGTGCAATTAGTTTATGTTTTTCAATATGTGTTTACTTTCGCAATTTGGAAAAAGAGTTTCATACATAGGCCTACACCAACCACTTTTAGAAAGTAAAGAAAAAATGAAAGAAAGAAAGAAAGAGAGAAACAGGAATTGTTGATCGCATAAAACGCCTCAGAGGTTATTGCCGGACGTCTAGAAAACTAAAAAATTCCTGGAATTCCTAGGGTATTGTTTTTTCTCAATCGCCCCACCACCCCCATTTTGGATATCTCTGCATCCACCCTTGCTACATTTTGTGTGTGTTATGACAATGAAGAAATATGGATCTGAATCTGTTATTTATTCAGAAATTACGTTATAAATACATTATTTATGGTTCTACAAAAGTGTCTTGTACACTGCAACGTTATTCATAACGTAATAATTGTTAGCTGGATGAATGCTACATCGGGGAAGTAAACACACATCAGCGATCACTTAACTCTCCGTGCTATGCTTACCCAGCGCCTTAGTGTTTGATTAGTTACTGTATTATCCTTATTGTTGAAATTAAAACACACTAGACACATTTATTTTTATTTTTAGAAATTTGCATTCATAATGATGCCATTATTCTTTTAATTATTATGACCAAGAAGGTGGCGTAAGCTTCCTGTTACTGTCTCTTATACACATCTAGATGTGTATAAGAGACAGGGATATGACTGAGCCTGTAGATATGTTTTGTTGTTTAGTTTTTTTATGTAATAAAAGTCTGTGAGCAAAAACAATGTTTTATGTATTTTTATGATGCAAATGACAATAAATGGAAATAAAATAATACAATAATATTCTGAATTTTCATTTGGATTGGATTACCAAAAACTTGCAAACCCCAACAAGAACAAATTATAGGCAAAAAAAATCATTTTCATTCATTCATTCTGTTTTTATTTCTGTACGTAAAACATCGGTTCAGATCCAGTTGGGTGCATGTTGTGGCGCAGGCATATACCGTAATGGTCGAATAAGCGCTGCGGTGCTTATACAAGTTTTGGAGGCTTCAGTGCGGCGCTTATTCGAGAGCGGCGCTTATAAAATATGCCCGTTCCCATATTAAATAGCTCGCGTATTCCCGTAGTTCAGTAGGCCTACCATATAGTCAACGTCATTGTAAATAAACGTTTATAGAAAAATGATTGTCTTCATTGTGTTAATTCATTTTAATACTGTATACATTGTATTTAAAACTCTGTTCTTCAAAGTGTTTCATTACACACAGGGTAATAATATTCGAGAGCGGCTTTAAGCTAAAAAAAATCAGGCTTGGTGCGGCGTTTATTTGAGAGCGGTCTTATTCAAGAACGGCGCTTATTCGAGCATTAACGGTAGGGCATTAACGGTAGGGCCTAAAAAGCTTACCCTATTAAACAACATCCGGTAACATAACGTTATTATAATAGTATTCGCGAATGGTGTTAACAATTGGATTGGATTGGATTTATTCGGTGTAAACACCAAGGATAGCCCACGAAAGTCTAGAAGAAGACTTATTTCCAGTGGGGTCTTTCTGGTGGTGATTGGGCAGTACACCGGGAGACAATTCCCTACTCTTTTCACATGGGCCATAATGCACACGGACTAACGGCTTAAACGTCTCATCCGAAAGACGGTGCGCTATTGTAACTTGTATTTCAGCCCTAGTGAAAAACAAGGAGAGGCAGCGATGTGAATTGAACCGGGGTCCTAGAGATCGCCACGGTTCAGCGCACAAACAACGGCTCGACTGAGCTAAGCCAACAATGTCAGAAAACAATTTAACGCAACGTTACAGTGACATTTGCAACGTTATTATGTTTATTGATTTGTAAATATTGTTTTGTAAATTTGATTTATATTTTGTTTACTTTTTTATCACGACCATGATGAAAAACAGCATGTAAATTGTTGAGTTATGTTTTCGTGAATAAATAAAGCTTTAGTACTACTACATTGAAAATTGTATGCCGACAGCCATCCGCCTCTTCAACAGTTCATTTAAAAGATAAAAGATAACCCCTACACTTTCCTACACCACAAATTCAACTCTGTTTTAGCTTTTATTTATAACTGTTTTACTTTATTTTTATTAGTATTTTATGTATGTTATTTAGTGCAATTAGTTTATGTTTTTCAATATGTGTTTACTTTCGCAATTTGGAAAAAGAGTTTCATACATAGGCCTACACCAACCACTTTTAGAAAGTAAAGAAAAAATGAAAGAAAGAAAGAAAGAGAGAAACAGGAATTGTTGATCGCATAAAACGCCTCAGAGGTTATTGCCGGACGTCTAGAAAACTAAAAAATTCCTGGAATCCCTAGGGTATTGTTTTTTCTCAATCGCCCCACCACCCCCATTTTGGATATCTCTGCATCCACCCTTGCTACATTTTGTGTGTGTTATGACAATGAAGAAATATGGATCTGAATCTGTTATTTATTCAGAAATTACGTTATAAATACATTATTTATGGTTCTACAAAAGTGTCTTGTACACTGCAACGTTATTCATAACGTAATAATTGTTAGCTGGATGAATGCTACATCGGGGAAGTAAACACACATCAGCGATCACTTAACTCTCCGTGCTATGCTTACCCAGCGCCTTAGTGTTTGATTAGTTACTGTATTATCCTTATTGTTGAAATTAAAACACACTAGACACATTTATTTTTATTTTTAGAAATTTGCATTCATAATGATGCCATTATTCTTTTAATTATTATGACCAAGAAGGTGGCGTAAGCTTCCTGTTATGATTTATAGTGAAAACCTATTAAACATGAAGATAATGATTTATAAAGGCCTACGATTATGGTTAATAAAAAACATAAGGAAACTAATTGATATGTTCCTATTCCTTCTATTTGTTTTGTTGTCTGTGGTTTTATGTGGTTGGAATTTCCGAAATACGCAACTACAGACTCAGGATATTAAAACGATTTATTCGTTTCGTTTCGTTTCGTTTCTTTTATTTAATTAATTTATTCGACCAGGAAATAAATGGTTAGTGCGTGGGGGGGGGGGGGCTCAAGCAAATAAATCACTATAACTCTTTTAGCTTCCCCCTCATGCGATTCCTTTCTTAAGCCAGATTACATTTCCACAAAAGAGATTTACAATGTTATAATCATTATTGATATTGCAGTGAGGTAAATATAATACCGCTATTCATACTATTTAAGGCAGTAATGATCTAATACAACAATACAAATAAGTTTCACGATTTCGTTTCGTTCGAGGGGAGTCTAAGCAACAAATAAATGACTACAACTGCCCCCTCATAAAATACCTATACATTTCGATAAAAATAGACAAAGTTAACAAAACAATTACAAAATACAGTGTATATACTGTATGTATATACTATATATA
>NW_022738561.1:764648-774648 GCF_011630105.1 Anneissia japonica
ATATAATATCAATGTCATATATATATATATATATATATATATATATATATATTATATACATACAGTATATACACTGTATTTTGTAATTGTTTTGTTAACTTTGTCTATTTTTATCGAAATGTATAGGTATTTTATGAGGGGGCAGTTGTAGTCATTTATTTGTTGCTTAGACTCCCCTCGAACGAAACGAAATCGTGAAACTTATTTGTATTGTTGTATTAGATCATTACTGCCTTAAATAGTATGAATAGCGGTATTATATTTACCTCACTGCAATATCAATAATGATTATAAATAACATTGTATATATATATATATATATGTATATATATATATATATATATATATATATGTGTGTGTATGTATGTATGTATATATGTACATATATAAATTTGAAATATTGAAATACAACAGTCATAGGAGTGATGTTTTGCCCTACCTGACGTGTAATCATACTGAATACTTAGTACGTCCCCAAATACTAGCGAACAAAATGAAAAGAAAACAGAAGTATTTTCCTTCATAAAATAAGATACAAATCTCATTTTCATTTTTTGGTTTGTACTAAGTAACTTTAATACGAAAACAAAAATGTAATGTAAATCTTAAAAACAAAATATCATTTCCTTTTATGTTCGAACAATGTAGCCTCCTGGCGCTTAAAGTTGTTTCCGAATATGACGTTAACATGTTAACATTTAATGTCCAGTAAATCATTTTAAAATCCTGTCTGTTATCACGTTATTTGAAAATTACAACAACAACAAACCACAGACAATAAAACAAATACAAGAAACTAGAAACATATCAATTCATTTCCTTATGTTTTTTATTGACCATAATCGTGTGCTATACATAAATCGTTCTCTTCATTTTAATAGGTTTTTACTATAGGCCTATACATCATAACAGGAAGCTTATATACACCTACCTGATCATAATAGGCCTACTAAAAAAATAATGGCATTATCATGAATGCAAATTTCTAAAAATAAAAGATAAAGTTTCTATATAGCCTCGTTTAAATTCAACAATAAGTAGAATAATAAATTTTTGATTAAACATTACAAACATTAAGGAGCTGAATAAACCATACATTGTCCCTCAATCCCTCAGTTTGCTAACGCTTCATTCATTCCCGACGTGATTATGTACTGATTTCGTTTGTTTTTAAATGTTTATGGTTTAACTTTAACTGACTGCTCGAACAAGTGAGTGGGGGCCATTCAGTACGACTGATGTATTTTGAATTTTGCATCAGCTTTTAATACCATTCAACCACAAATTATGGCTAATAAACTCATCAAATTGAACGTCCCATGCTATTTCATCACTTTTATACTTAATTATTTAACGAATCTAGCACAATATGTTAAAATTGGTAACACTACTTAAGATACTCTTAATTCCAGTACCGGTGCCCCACAAAGCACCGTGCTTGCTCCGTTTTATTTACAATATAAACTGCAAACTTTAAATCTGCTGTCGAATGTCCCACAATTAAATACGCAGGTGATACTGTTATCGTAGGTCTAATTAAAAAGGTCGACCTGACCCAATATCAGGAAATTCAAAGATTTGTCTCTTACTGTAAGGATAATTTCCGTCAAATTAACACAGAGAAAACTAAAGAAATGGTGATTGACTATCGAAAAAAAGACGGGATGAAGAAGTAGCAGTTGTTATTGAAAATAAAGAAATTGAACGGATTACATCGTATAAATAGGCCTATCTGAGGGTGACATATGATATTAAACTCACATGGGGAAAGAAAAGAAAAGAACACTGTCATTTTCAAATTTCTGGATGAATAAAGTGATGTCTATGTCTATGTATTGTTTACGGTGATTTAAATGGTAGAAATCCTGATTCCCCCGAATTTGGTATTTTCTTTTTAATGATGTTTAAAATTCAGCTGGCCTTGTGCTCAGTTGTTTTCTATAATTAGGCCTATGCTTGTATTTTATTATTAATCATTGTACATTTTAATGTGTTCTGTATATAAACTCAACAAATTCATTTTAAAGAAATATTAATAGGCCTATGCAATGTAATTATAAATTATTAAATTAATCTTAATTAATAATTATTCTTTAAACAGTATAGTGCTTTTTATAACATCTGTGTGCAATGTTTATGTTGATAATATTTTACAATTATTAAATTAATAATTATATAAGTATATTTTTAAAATTAAATTTATTTATTTATTTATTCATAATCTTTTTTTTCTTGTTTCGCAATCGTTTGTAATATTTATTAATTATGTAGGCCCTATATAACTTGTAGTAATTCAATCAATACATTCGTTAAATAATCTTATTTTTTAATCTTTAGGAAATATTGTTAATATGCAATTTAGATTAATTATTACTTCTTTAAATAGTTAAGGGCTTTTTGTATATTTTTATGCCATTTCTATTGTGTGCAATATTCATGTTAACTTTTTTATCTTTTGAGTTACAGTAATTTATTTTATTTTATTTCAACTTTATTTCACGAGGGTAGCTCTAACAGCTGCACTACAGTAGTACAGCTGACTTGAAGAGGCCCTCGAAAGAAAAACAATACATAAAAATATATACAATACATTAAGAATCCAAGTAAGTAAAAGCTTCATTACGGCAAAGTTCAAAAACAATATAATAAATAAAATATTGGATAAGCATTGTAACATTCATTAAAAATACAATAAACTTTAAAATTCATTATAAAATTTCAAGGTGATGAATTAAATTTGCTTTAGCTGTCCATGACCATCGTGTTGTTGTTTCTTTTTGTTTTTATGCTTTTTACATGGTTTATGGTCGAATAAATGAAATAAAATGAAATGAGAAACATGATGTTGTAAATCGTATCAACATATAGTCCATCAATGTCTCTCTATCCCGTAGCGAGAGATTGCGGGTTGGATTCCCACCAGAGACCTCTCTTTTCCCCATACAACTAATAAGGAAATTTCGTTAATGAAATATGTTTCATACGATTTATACCATCATGTTACTATATATTTGACCATTATCTATTTTAAAATTTATACATTATTTGAGACCTAAAATTTTGGGGTAGTCTTAGGGTTCGGTCTCCAATTAAAAGATTAGTTTTGTGTTAAGATTGAAGATTGTTATTTGGTTCTTTGAAAAAATGGTCCCGAATTAGAGGGGTCTCGAATTGGAGGGTGCAATGTACTACCGGGCTTTCGCTTAAAGTTTGAATCCCAATTGAGGAAAACTGAATCTACACTCACAATGCGGAAAGCCAATAAAAACACTTGAAACAGCATATTCATCAATAAAGACTCGATATTTCATGTTCAATTAATGAAGGTTAAAAAAAAGGTTAAAATACATATAAAACTGTATAAATTATTTTAAAAATAAAATAAAGCCGTCGGGGATACCTTGCCTACACGTTGGGAAGTCGCGGTACCATCTGTCGACAAATTAATTAGAACCGCTTCTCAGTCAGAGACCTGACATGAGCGTGCCATTTTCTGACACTACGTTTTTAATTTTCTTAGCCCCAGCCATGTGGGCTGTGGCGGATTCAAGAGGTGGGTGGGGTGTGTCGGTGAACAATCAGTGGGATCAATCAGTTGGAAGAACAGCTGACGCCACCGAAACAAACATTAGAGCATTACATGACCAGACGTTTATTTTTATTAGAAATATTTACACCATACTACGTCAAACACCCGACAGTCAAACTACAAGTATGCATACATCCGTCTACTAAACTAGTCCTATGACGTTGAGCGTGACCATCAACGATTTTATTGTAAAAATTTCCAGGTGAAGCACTATTTGCGGCTTGTTGTGTAGGCCTATACTAATTAAAATAAATTGAAGTGGGTGGTGTGGACCACAAGGTAATTCTCATTTTCTCTTCTCAACAAAATGAAGTTCACGCCGCCACGCCCACCTCAGCCCCACCACGGTTGGTGTAAATAAGTGGTAAATAATCGAGTTCTCCCTTTACCCACTGCTGGATCGCCACGGAACTCATGGGTGTACTCCTTTTTCCCTTCTTTCCTCGCTTTAACTAAAAATTTTTTATATTCTTTTGCTTGACTGACGGGGTGGGGGTGGCACGGGCCCTCATGGCCCCCTGATGGATCCGCCACTGAGTTGAGTCACCAGTGGGTCCTAGACGTTCGGTCAGTATTAAATTTTAAATACCACAAATGCGGTCAAAACCGATGGAACGTATGATAAAAATAATTCTCGGCCTACAGAGGAAGATATCGAAACGTTTCAGTTTTCCTGCTGAGTAAGGCCTTTCATACTGTCCATGCCTCCAATTAACACTGTCTGGCCAAAAACAAGTCCCACAAAACCACCCGAAATCTTAAACGGCAGATGCAATATATTAATCTCCGTTTAATGACGGGAAAGAAAAGGATTTTTAAAAATTTCTACATATAAGTTAATAACGTATTTTACTTTAAATCAACAAATTAAGCAATTCGAATTTGTCAGATTAAGATTTATTGTTCATCACATTTAAGAATACATGAATCATGATGATTCACAATATTCGTGAATCATCAATCCACCTCTTCTATTTCAATGCTCCAAGATATGCCAATGCTCCCTACACCCAGAAGAATAAATTGTGCACCTTAATAATGATCATTGAAATGAAAGCGAATGTGTAGTAGGCTCTATATAATATTAACCACCAATAAATAAACGTTTGTTGCTCAATTCTGAAATATGTTTTTCACACTGTCGCGTTACTGTACAGTACGGTACCTTGACAGTTTCTATTGTGTGCAATATTCATGTGTGGGTGTGAGCCACGGAGATCAAAAACTTCAGGGGAATTGCTCCTGGGCCTCCCTTTGATGAGTCGCTGTTAATATAACATACATACACTTTACCTATATTAACTGCAATTTTTAATAACACATAGGCCTATGATATTACATGTTATCGCCACTGAGTAAGAGCACAGGAGTGCTCGAAATATTTCAATTAAGATATTTTATTATTATTAAGATATTAGCCATTCTTTGATATATAATACAGTATAATAATAAGAAAGGCTGCACAGGCAATGAAACTCGGAGATGGTATATAATTTTCCACAAATTTATTGAAAATATAGTGAGTACTTTCGGTTACTAACATTTAATATCAAGCCATGCCAGATAGAGCTTTATCAAGCTGTATTTACCTTTCTTTGATGATTTATATGTGCGTGTCTGTGTGTGTGTGTATGGGTGTGTGTGTGTGGGAAGCGCTTAGAGGCTTTATGCATGAGCGCTATTATAAGATAGCCTTGTCCCAAATATTAATTGTTTATTTTTACTTAGCTCAAAAGCCACGTAAACTAAAGCAGCGTTCCGAAAACTTTTTACTTCACGGCCTATTTACGATTCGGGGCACCAAGTCGCGGCCCAGCAGCCCAGCCGCGCCAGGGACCAACATACCAAATCCCGGCAAGAATTTTTGATCATGAATCTTTCATGTAGGTTCTTACGTACAATATTTTGAAATCATTATCTGTTCTCTCAGTGATAAAATTTCATTGTATTCAAATTAAATATTATTTTATTAAATAAATAATACCGTACAATTGTGTCCCCACCCCTCCCCCCACAATTGTCGATTGTTTATTTTTCCTACAATGATTCAACCAAACACGGTTCAGCCACACACGTCATAGCTTTCTCCTTCTTCCAAAAACTGTTACTCCGCAACTGTGAAAGATTACCGGTACCTTACAGGTATTATGTTTAGTAATAAAGTATCCACATGGGCATTCGGTTATCAAGAAATGTGTGGTTTGTTACAGTAGACCTAGTGATCTTTCTAGGACAGGTCTTATATTTATTTTTGAATTTAGCTCATGACTCATCCCATCATTTCTCCATACCGGATTTACTCGATCTTACAGGGTTAATACTAGACGATAACATAGTGTGTAGCTCCCGAGGGGGCATAGACACAAAAACCGCTTATAACTCAAATAGCACGCATCATCTGGCACATTTAGGAGCGTGTACAAGCGACGCATTCGCTGTAACAATGAAGCAGTTTATTAAAAACTATTTTCTTCATTATGACACGTCTCTTTGTTATTTTTTTTTCAAATATCCAGACGGTTTCACGGCCCTTCAAAAATGTTTCGCGGCCCAAATTTGGGCCGCGGACCATAGTTTTCGGAACGTCGAACTAAATCATTCTAGGCATTGGACTAAACATTGTCTGCTGCCCTCTATGCAATAACAACAACTCGACCTCTCGATTCATCCCTAGTCTGCAGACACCGAGATCCAGACATCCGCATTTGTTATTGTATGCAATCATTTAGGTAAAATGTATAGCATTCAGGATGTTCACTATGACTGTGTAACATATTTATTCGAACTCCATCTTATAATTGTATGAAGATAGGTTAAGCTCTAAGGTTTAGGCCTAGGAGACCCTAGGCGTAACACTAGACTAGCCGGTTGGTTCGCGTCCTCGTCGGGTCGTGTTTAGCCCTAGGCTAGCCCTGCCTAGCCTAGGTAGATAGGGCGGGGTGGTTTCACTTCCTAGAAGAAATTTAGGGCCTGTTTCTACTGGAAAGTAAACATCGATTAAAAATCGGTTTTTCAAAAAATCGATTTTTTTTTCTCGCAGTAGAAACAGGAACAGTTCGAAAAAAGTGATTAAAAAAAATCGATCGCAATGTATAGCGGCAAATAACAGATTATATAAGGTGAAATGCATGGAGGGTGAAATAACCTCCAGGTCAAACCACTGCAAAGCTAGATCGTATCACGCGCGTACTTTAAAAATGATTAGTCCTGTTTCATTATGAAGTTAGTACATTTATCCACATTATTTACTTAAAACATCAAATTATATCATGTGTTGTGACCAAAAATATAAACAATCAAAAGACCCTATTTCAAACACAGTTTGCAATGTTTAAGTACTGAAATATTAAGATTTACATTATGATTTAGTGTAGCACACATAGTGACTGAGATTCATACGACATTCATTAAAGATTTCCACCAGTACGACATCTCAATTACTATGTTCAGCGTACCTCATTGTAGACCTATATTATTAGGGTCCATAAATTCCTGAGCAGTCTCTCTGGGCACCAAGTGTCAGGCATGCTGAGCAATTCTTGAGTAAGACCATTTAAAATAGTAGAGAATATACTTATACATATATTTATTTGAATAAATACTCCCTCGAATGAACGCCCTGAGGTTTTTACTTTTCATCGAATAAATCCCCTCCCCCAAAAAATGATGGTAAACAAATATAATGGATAAAGGTGCCTTGATAAAGACCTAAGGATAAGGCGAAATATTGGTTTTTAATATATATATTTATCAAGGCATCTTTATCCATTAGATTTGTTTACCGTCATATATGTACTAATAAATTATCATATTGGACCTAGGCTTGGGGCCTACAGTAGGACTATTACAAAAGTGTACCATTTTAAAAATTTTCTGAACTCCTCTGATGCTCATTATGAATGTACAGTACTGTACTAGTATAATAGAGTAACCTCTCTTTCTTTACAACAGGGTGATTCATTGGGCATTCATCCTATGTCACCAACATAAACCAAATCTCCATTGTAAAGGACAACATGGTATATTTTCAAGTGAAACACACTTTTGTGCCTTTGCTTTCAGTTGTGTTTGTAATCATGTCTGCCTCAACTACTGAACATCTCTCTGATGTTGCAAAAGCCAGCAATGAATTTTCATTTCATCTGTATAAAACACTGCTACCAACTACCAAAGATCAGAACATTTTCTTCTCGCCTATAAGCATCACAACGGTGCTGTCAATGACGCACCTGGGAGCACGCGGTCAAACGGCTGATCAGATGAAGCAAGTTCTGCGATTTCAACATATCGAAGATGCACAATATCACAGATCTTTCAAAGAAATGAACCAACTGCTGTACACCAGCGATGGTTCTAACATCTTGAAGTCTGCAAACCGTCTTTTCAGTCATCAAGGGTTCCGCATTCAAGATGAGTTCCTCCGCCAAACAAAAACTCATTATGGTTCTGAGTTAGCAACCCATGATTTTATACAAAATTCTGAAGAAGCTGTAAAAGCCATAAATGCTTGGGTTGAAAGGGAAACAGACGGTAAAATCAAAGGTTTGATCCAGAATATTGACCCAATGATTCGTTTGATTTTGATTAATGCAATTTACTTTAAAGGAATGTGGTTGCAACAATTTGATGAACAAAATACTCGTAAAAGTAGTTTTTATGTCTCTAGTAAAGATAAGCTTGAATGCAATTTGATGTATCAAAAGAGAGAATTTAATTTAACGTATGACTCGGAAAATAAGTGTGCTGTTCTTGATCTACCATATAAGGGCAATGATCTGAGCATGCTCATTGTCTTGCCAGATGAAGTTGATGGGTTAACTAGGCTAGAGAATAAGTTATCGGCTTCACTTCTGCAATCCTGGACCAGTAAATTAGAAAGTGAAAAAGTTGAATTATGGCTTCCAAAGTTTAGTTTGTCACAGAAGTTTCAGTTAAATGATGCACTAACTAAAATGGGGATGGGATATCTATTCGATGCGGCAAAAGCTGATTTGTCTGGAATCGCGGAAGAGTTGTTTGTGAGTGAGGTCATACATAAAGCATTCATTGAAGTTAATGAGGAGGGTAGTGAAGCTGCAGCAGCCACAGCTGTTAAGATGATGAAGCGTTCAATAGAACTCGTCACTCAGTTTCGGGCTGATCATCCATTTTTGTTTGTTATTCGTGACAGGCGCACTGAAGTGGCGCTCTTTATGGGCAGAATGGCAAAACCACCAAATGGCAATGGACATGATGAGCTGTAAAATTTTGTAATCAACAGTAATTAGGATTTTGTTTCTATTTCTTCAAGTTGCTCAATAATTTCAATAGTTTAAAATACACTAATATATTTTTTAATTGTTCATCATAATCATTATTATTATTGTCATCATTATTATTGCTATTTTCTATTGCTTAGTTTTCACAATTAACAATTGTTAAAGTTACGGTATAATATTCTGACTATAATATTGTTATCAATTGTTATGAATACATTCCTAGTATTATTAGAGAGTTGTAATTTCTTAAATATGAATACGGTATGTTGGGACATATTCTCGGACTTGTTGAAATTCTCCACCAGTTTCTGCGTTGAATTTTGCTTTTTTTAACAGCACAGATTTGTTTGCTGGATGCCAAGTTAGGCACCGAATAAATAATTTTTAAACAATAATTAATGATTTGTTTATAATTGTGGCATCATATCTGAGGAGCTTAGGTTAAGAGACATTGCCCCAAATCGTTTAGAATGGTCAAAAACGTCTGTTAATGTGTAAAGAAATGTTAGTCTCATTGTTATTTATGTTAATTATAAAAAACAATTTTTTATTTATATTTCATCATGATACAATATGTATCGGTAACCTGTCGAGAGCCAAGCAATGGCAAATGGCAATAAGGTACTGTAGCAGGAGACAAAAGTAGAATAGTCGCAAATATACTTTAATATACAAACAATGTTGAGGAGTACACTGATTAGGACTGATGTAATTGTCTCTAAAATCAATACTCAAACTGCTTTCCTAACTAAACACAGGTACATATATACATGGGGACAGGAGACATGGGTTGGTGACTCATTTAACTAGTAATGGTAATTAATTAGGGAACAGCACATGCTTTGCTGTAGTGGAATAATAGGAATAGTAGGAATTTACATACAGTTAGTCACAGATTGCAACACTACTACAGGTATGCTCTGGGGAATTAGGTGGGTGAATGCCTTGAAAATTTACATTTTTTGGTTCAGAATTAATTATATTTTATTTATATTGCATGTTGAATTTAGAATTTAAGTACTATAACTATGATTGTGTTTAGTTTTATTAAGACTTTTTAACTTGAAATAAACCAAAAATTATACCATAATACTAGATTCTAAGAAATTTAATTGGCTGAAAATATATTTTAAAGCATTTTTATTTTAAAACT
>NW_022738561.1:774724-780417 GCF_011630105.1 Anneissia japonica
ATATATATATATATATATATATGATTTTTGTATGAATCATTTGTTTAACTTACGTTCGATCTTGTATTGAATGGTTTGCTAGACTGGTATCCAGTCCCTAAATGTTGTCCTAATCAATTAAAACGCTTAAAAATAAATCGGTTTTAGTACCAATGACGTTCCATATTAATTATTTGCATTGCATACTGTACTTTTTCTAAGCTTCATCCAAATTTAACAACATAACCAGTTTCTCGACGTAAACAGTCACTAGTGGCACTCTCCGAATTATCTAATACAGTACTAGGAAAATCAGTCAATTAGAGCTTTGCAGCAATTGTCTAGGGTTTAGCTTGTATGAGTTGGCTAACATATTTTTGGCGGATTTAGTTTTCAGTAGTTTTTGCAAATCTGCTATTCGCGACGCGACCCAATGCACAATTTTGGAGACCCCTTGTTTGGGTCGCGACATATTTCTGGTAAGCGTGAAACAAGATTATACTACAGTAAACCCATGAGATTTTCTGTTATAGTAGGCCTATACCATAAACTACTTCCTCCATTTGCTCTGTGCTCCATGGGTATACCATATGGAACGCCAAAAGACAAACGCATTTGAGTCAGTTTTTAACTCCGCCATTTGACTTTTGCACTGCACCACTTGGCTTCTGTTTTTTTGGACAATATTGTATGGAACGCCAATTTGGCATCAAAATAAAAATAAATTAATTTCTACTATAATATTATTATTTATTATTATTGTTATTGTTGTTATTATTATTATTATTATTATTGTTGTTGTTGTTGTTGTTGTTGTTGTTGTTGTTATTATTATTATTATTATAGAATTCTTATGAAGATAAGCCTACCCAGGTGTCATAAAAAGTTCGGGGACTAGGGCATACCTTCGACTTTAAATTGACAAAGATAGAAAAATGTTAAATACAGACCAAAATGTATACATATGCCTAAGCCAAGAGTCAATTATGAGTAAATTTCCCACACGATTAAAATTTAAACGGCTTTATAAAATTGATTTTAAGATGGAAAATTGTTAATCCTATTATTGTAGTGAATACATGTCCACATTTAAATTAATGTTATTTATTAGTTACTATAAACATTTTTATATTTATATTTAAAGCATTGTTTAAGAAAAAAAGAAACATTACGTTTATGTATTCAAAGAGTCTTATCTATTTAGTTGTACTATATATAAATTTAGTATAGTGTATAACATAATATGTTATAATGTGAAAATCCAAAGAGGATGAAAACATTAACGGGCTTAATTTGCTGCTGCAACGATATGTGATTAATATACTTTGTGTGAGCGTTTTTGAGCAATACGAATAACACTTCTATATTTGAGGTATATTTATTCGAACTTCACCTTAAAAATCTTACCGGTAATTCATATCAACAAAACACTACAGCAATTATTTTTATTAATAAAATATAGGGGAGAGGGGTGGGGTGATCGCACGGCCTGCATCCACTGCATCCGCCCCAGTGCATACAAAACAGCACAAAGCTGAATTGCGTATGGATTTACAAAGGTAAAATATTAAATTCAATATTTCGACATAAATTATGTCGAAATATTGAATCCCGACACGATGACGTGCATTTGGATACTTGGAGTATGTATTATACTATCTTATCTGAGATTAATCACTAGACCTTTCGGTTTTTAAAATATTAAAACAGGAAAAAATGACAAATAAAGAAAGAAGAATATGGGACGTACCCCGTCATCAAAATGTCAAGTTTATTCTATGGACACGTTACATCCGAATGATATGACCAAGTTCAGTGAACAAGACTATTACTGTACCAACTCTTACCAACACCTATGATATCACATTATCAGTTCGCCGCTACATAATTGGGCCATATGCTATTTCTCCAGTACCCAACAATCCAAATGCCTTCCCGATAAATTTCTAGGGCCAACATATTTTTAAAAATTATTTTTCCAGTATTAAATAATTATTAAATCAGTATATTTCTGTATCAAAAGTTAATTAAAACAGATCTGGGCTTAGAAGGCTGTGTGTGCCACATCTTTCTCCTAATGATCGACACACAAAAATAATTTGTGCAAATGCAATTCATTTATTTAAATGCCACCGTTTGCCGTTTTTAAACAACTCTTAATTAATGTTTAAATTCAATTAGCAATATTTTTGTATGTTACCATTTACCTTAAATTTTATAGCTTTTGAATATCAAATTATACGTTTCAGATGCTTCTTTTTTATATGTCCTGATTTTTATTGCTTGTGCTGTTAATTACTGGCCTAAGTTTTATTTTTCCATATATTTCCCGACGAAGGGTGGGGGCGAGGTTCGAAAAGTAATAATAATAATACAGTAAAAATGAGTTTATTTTCATTTTGATGCCAAATTGGCGTTCTAAACAATATCACCAAAACACGTCAAGTGGGGGCAGCGCAAACTAAAATGGCGCAGTGCAAAACTAAAGTGGCACAGGGGAAACTCAAATGCGTGTGCCACCACTTGAATTTTGCACTGCGCCACTCTTTCGGTTTGTCATTTTAGCGATATCACACCAAAATAAAAGGACAAGTGACAAAAATTGGCAGTGCAAAAGTGGCGCAGTGCAGTGTAAAGTGGCGCAGTGCAAAAGTCAAGTGGCGCAGTGCACAAAACTAAAGTGACGCAGTGCAAGCTCAAATGCGTTTGTGCCACCACAAAAAACTTCAAGTGGCGCAGCGCAACTAAAGTGGCGTTCCATAATACCACGCCAATTAACTTGGTCGGCCCCCTACTGCGCAATGCTTGACGTCATTTTGGGTGGATGGAATGTAGTGTCGTTAGCAGTGGCAGATCAAAGGCATTCGATTCAGAAACTGGACAGGGGATTTTTGAAGAGTTTATTCTCAGAAGTTAATATCATAATCAACAACTACAAGCAACTACCTGCTTTTCCCGTAGTAAGTTTTGTATCGTATGCCCCCGGAGTATCCATGGTGGTGTTTAGTAGGACCGACAGGTGATTTTACACTTGATCCCTGAAAGAAAATTTTAGGTTTGGCTTATGGTAACCTAAAACCTGAGACAACTGTTAAAGTCAGACTCCGGAGGGAACGACGGGGAATGAGATACAGATTTTTGAATATTTAAAAACTGGGGGAAAAGGTGTAAAAAGGGGCGGTTACACCCTTTACCCCCAGTTTTTAAATATTCAAAAATCTGTATCTCATTCACTGTTCCCCAGTTTTTCGTCAGACAACTTTTTTCCGTCTTAGAAAAATCAGTGCTACAACATATCAAACATTTTTTTCCCTCCGGAGCCTGACTTTAAGTTGTCTCAGCGAAAACAGATCTACCAAATGTCCATTTGCTATGCTGGCTTTAGATTCTCTCTGTGGCGGTGTGGATATCGCATGCTTTTTATTGGTTCCTATGCTTGCAAGCATAGGAACTTTTAAAATCCTGCTCGTGTGTATGTAGTATGTACGTTACTAGTATGTTATGCAGTTTTTTGTAAACAGGCAAACGTGACTTTCCAGACATCTGTTTGTTTTGTGCGTCCGTACCCAAGCTAATCTGGATCTTTTGTTGTGCCCTATTTCATACTTTTCTATTTTGACAAATATTAAAGCCATACTAATGAGAGACAATACCCCCTACTCTTGAAAAGATAAGATATAAGATATGATAAGAGGAAAACATTTATGGAATGTTGTGTACTCGCGTTGTCCAAAGATAAGGTTCTACAGCAGACAGAATAGAATTGTGTCATTTTCAACAAGATTGTTGTAGTCTGGGCCTAGCTATTAATTTAATTAATTTATCAAAGCCCTGTATTCTTTTGACTAGGCCTAGCCTAGCCTACGCAAATTCAACACATTATTTAATAATACGTACAGTACCTGCTCAGCAAATTTAATTATTACCAGTAAAATTTATGCGATTTTTATATTGTTTTTGCGTGCATTTCTTTAGGTCTGATTATGTTTTTCCAAGCACACATTCTTCGTTGGGTAATGCTGGTCGGCAGTCTAGTTGTAAACAGAATAGGTCGCGCCCCCAAAAACTCTGCCTGCCCGACAATTGGTCCATTTTCGTGGGGTGTTTTGCACCAGACATGTGCCTGGGTTCCAGGTAGCCTGGGTTCCAGGCCCTAATTTTAGGTTACTCACTCTTTATTGCACTTAGTGCGCACCATACCTAATTTAATTGGCGTCCCATACTAGATTTCTTTTTTTTTCGAATTAGGCTTATTCCGTCTATAAATTAACTTTCTCGTTGGTGGCGCTGTCCAGAATGAGAAAAATAATAAAAAATAAGAGACTTGTGGCAAGTCTAGTGCTTCGGCTGTGATGACGTCAGATCGCCCAAAGTTTCATAGTGCGTGACAGTAAACAAGCTCGATGTAATCAAGAATGTTTTGTTGAACAAATTTATAAAACAAAGCAAAAAACAAATAAGAAACCCTCATGGTATTATTTTAGAGTCAAATCTAAATAAACCTAACAAATTAGATTTTATGCTCTACAAATTTCCTCCGTAATAAAATTAGCAACAAGTTTTGAATAGCATCTTGAGGTGCATTTGCAATTTACACTGACGAATCTAACGAATTTGAATTAGACGTCTACTAAAAAGAATAACCAGTAGGAACTTGCTTTGTCGAGTTCCGTCTTTATTTCAGGTTGATTCCAAATGGTTTTTAAGGATTAAAAGCAAGTATATACACTAATTAAAACATTGGAATGCGTACCTAAATTCATAATTAACCAACAAAACGTCTACTGGCGTGTCATGTTAATCAACGGATAATCTCCATGGCAATGCGAGTACAGTAAGCGTCTCGTTTTCACAGCGTGTGGTATGTTGTCGTTAAACGATGTCTATTTTGACTATCGTCTGGTTTTTCCAGTGAGTGTTACCGTCCTGAATTGGACAAATCGTCCGAGATTCGGAATAGGGAGTTCATCTTTTCAGGAAAGTATTTTATTAAAAGGAAAATAGCAATGATTGTGGGACTTAAAAAATGTTCGGTTTTGCGTGAAATTCGATTTTGTGGGCATTGAGTACACATAGTATTGTTCAATGTTAATTAATATATTTTTTTTTGTTTTTCGAAAATTTGCAAGTCGAAGTCTGTATAACTCGATCTTTTTATGCCAGTCCCATTAGATTCGACTTAGGCGGAGTCGACTGTATATAGCCTACATATAATATATTAGCAAAGACATAATTATTATTAATAACTGATGAGGATGATGATGCTAATTAATTATGATTTTGATGTTAATGATGATGATGATATTAATGATAATGACATGTTGATGTTGAGGATAATAATGACAATGATGCTGATAAACATAATAATAATAATGAAATTAATATTAATAACTGTTCTCAATTACTTCATGTCAAAATCATATTCATATGTACATATATCATGTACTGGTATATATAAATTTGATGCATAAGCAGAACAATATAAAATCAAAACAAGGTGACACTTGGTTACAAATTCAACATTTTACTGCACTACAGGCTGTTTCATGAGGTACTTCTAGCACCTGATGATTGCCATGATTACATACGATAAAACTGAAACTATCTGCCCTTAAATGTGTTTGTCATCTCAAATTAACAAGAGCACTCCCTCGTTAGTTGCCATGTCTACATCATCGAAAATACAGTAGTGCAATATTTTACGAATGCCCGCA
>NW_022738561.1:780509-797370 GCF_011630105.1 Anneissia japonica
GTGTTGAGGATGATGCACATTTATTTTATGAATGTGCAGAAGCCAGTAATCTATGGCGTTACATTAACGAACTTACCTCAAAGAATTACAATATTGAGGCAAACTTTAAAAACATAGTACTTGGTACTGGGAATACGTATGTAGACAATTTGTTTTCATTAGGTTTACTTTGCATATATAAAGCAAATGTGTTAAAACAAATTAATAAATGGAAATTTACCTCAGTCTATCAACTGTTTATTGTTGAAAAAAGTATAAGAAATTACATTAAATAGGCCTAAACGAAAATAATATATGTAAAAATGTACTTGACCAACCTCAATATGTAAAATGTAATGCTTTCTTTTTTTAATCGATCTGTTAACTTTACACATGGATTTACAGTGATTTGTTTTTTTAATTAATTTTTAATTTATTTTAAATGTCTTTTTAACATCGATCTACATGGGTGCTAGTTATTACTTTTAGATCCTATGAATAGCGCATAGAAAATGATCGATCGATTAATTGATTGATTAATTGATTGATTGATTGATTGATCGATCAATAAACGCTGCATTTACATTGTACTGTATATTACAATTTTATCACACTTGTTTTCTGCAAAGTATAATAATTTTACCCATTATGAGAAACTGATATGCAGTAACTATTTATGCAAGATATGAATTGTGAATAAAAGTGGGACGACCCCACAACAGATTAAAAAAGAAACTTATTTATCGGATGATTTCCTGTTTCACGCTAAAGGGGAAACATATCACTCATGATTGTGCTTATGTTAAAATGTATAATATATATATATATATATTTTAACTTTGTAGCTCTCTTACTAAACATTGGCCTAGTACAGTAGGCTTTCTTACAATTAAATTGTACTCATCCTGAAAAAAGAAGCCCAGTGGGCTGAATCTCGAGAAGAAGGCCATCTCAAAATGACTCCCTTCTTCTTTAGCTCCGATAAGGGGCTCTAGGAGAACTCGGCTCATTGATTAATAGATCTTTTTTTTTTTGGTCATTGATTATTAGGTTTTTAACTTCGATGAGCTCTAGGAATAGGCCTACTCGGCTCATTGATTAATAGATCTTTTTTGGTCAATGATTAATAAATGTTTTTGTATAAGTGGCCGTTGGGTCAATATATACTCTCCTGCCTCTATTATACTGCTGATTGAATAATATATATTTTTAGGTCCGCGTCGCCGCAGTTGTGAACGGACGTGCAGGAAATTTTATACACATAAACAAGGGATTTCCAACAAACAATCTTTTTTAAGTTGGACCCCAGGGTGGCATATGCCTACACCTACAAAGCAAAACAGGGGTTTCAGCAAGGACTGTACATTACTGCCATTACTACTGTATAACACGTCGCATGGATAGCGTGATCGGTTAACGAGTAGTTCTAGGAGCCAAAAGTCGTGAGTTCCAATCGCGCATTGGTGTTCAATTTTATTTTATATTTTTTTCAATTTTAAAATATTTTATTTTTTCAATCAACCAATCAATCAATCAAAATCTTTATTTATTCACGATATAAATTGTAACTTAAAAGCTCGTTCACCAAAGGTGTTCTTCCACGAGTTCGTGAGGAAATATACAAAAGATAAATCTGGAAAAATACAACGAATTAAGACATTACAAAAAAAAAAAAAAAAAAAAAAAAAAAAAAAAAAAAAAAGCCATTATAATACATCACAGGTCAATGACTACGTTTTTGATATTCAGTATGGGGTTTCGGAATATAAAGGTGTGTATTGCAGTGCCTAAAGTTATAATTGAAGTTATTTAGTTTAACTAAGTTTGACAGATAAGAGGGTGCACGTCCCGTCATAATTTTTTATATTAACATGCAACATTCATACTCATCCTTAATTGAAAGGTTAAGCCAATTTGCACTTTGTAGTGGGTCTTTACTTGGCGTGTCCCAAGATAGGTCGCATATGATTCGGGCAGTTCTATGTTGTACAGTTTGTACTCTTTTTAGAAAACTTAAGCCACAATTACCCCAGATGACACTACAATAAGTTAAATGGGGAATAATAATAGCATTTCCAATATTTCTTAATACATTATTTGGGAAGATGTCTACATCTTTTAAGCATACCTAAACCTTTGAGGACCTTATCATGTGTATATTCAATGTGATATTTCCAGCTTAATGTTTCATCAAGTTTTACACCCAGATGTTTGGTGTAGCAAACTCTAGGAACTTGAACATTATTTATGTTGATTGAACATTTCCTGTTTTTTGAGAGTTTCTAACTTGAACCAATTAACATGAATTCTGATTTAGGGATGTTAAGACTTTTCAGCCAATCAAATATGTTCAGGTTCATGGTTTGTTGTTTGGTAAATTTCAATCTCATTTTCGGATGCATAATAAATAATAGTGTCGTCTGAATACATACTAAGTGTACATTTTCTAACAACGTGGGGCATATCATTTATATATATATATATATATATATATATATATATATATATATGTATATGTATATATACACAACAACTGGCACATATAGAGGGCACATTAGATTATCAGTCCAACTCATAAAACTGAATTCCTAAATTCATTTGCTTTTTCACAGGAATCACAACATACGTCCTCAGAAACAGAGTCGGGGCAAGAAGAGCAAGTGTTGCCCAGTTTTACATCAAAACGGACAGCTTCACATACACACTTAAAAATAAAGGTGCAAATATCTACCTAAAAAGGTACAAAACGATGCAACACCACAGCTACCTTTTAAGGTGCATATTTGTACCTATAAACAAGGGTGCAACTTTGCACCCCACTAAAAGGTTCAGTAATGCTCCTCTAGGGTTTAAAACTGCACCCTTAAATTATGATATGATTGACAGGAGGTGCAAACCTGTGGTCAGAAAAGCTCCTTATTGAGATAAATCTGCACCATAGGGGGTTCATATTAGCACTTAAATATTCATTATTTATTTGAAGCTTTGAAAAAGAACATGCAGTGAAGACCAACATGAAAAGAATTTCTCTTGATTACAGGCGGAAAAATATATATATCTTGTGATATTATAGTATCTAACAATTTCTCTCTGTGTATTTGTTATATATGGCAATACTTTCTGTTCACTATTTCTATAGATAATTTCCTTTACTAATATAATGACAACATTTATACAGTTATTTTTTTTCCCATTCATTCCAAGTATTATCATTTCCTTTGAAAATTGTAATTGTATTTGAAGGTTTTTATTTATCCAGCTTTTCAAACCTTTGCATATCTTATATATTTTTTCACAATCCCAAAAAATGTGGTCAATTGTTTCAGGAAATTGCTTACAAAAAGTACATAATGGTGAATCAATGTACTTTAATCTATTTACGTTTTGATAAAATTATCGTTTTAATTCGAGGAAAGATTCTCCAACAATTATTTTTGTCACGATTTTTTAATGTATTAGTCGAATTTTGACGTTTTCCGAGAGAACAATTAGAGTGGATTCTACTATAGGCTGCAACATTTATGTCACTATTTGTTCTAAAAATCATAACGCCCTAAAATGCTTAAAAGTGCATTATTTTTGTCACATATTTTTACATGGCCTGAACATGATTCCTGATGATATAAATATTCCAGTTTAGATATAAATATTTTCCGCTGTTATTATTTAGTTGTAAGTGTGATGTTTATTGAAAACTCAAATGACGATGACAGCATCGTTTTGGTATATGGAAATCGTTTTATTTATTGGTTAAAAACTTATTTATAAAATGATTAGAGAAAACAAACTCAAACAAGTAAATTTTAAATTATTACATAGAATTATTCCCACTAGGAAAAGATTATGTATATGGAAAATTATAAACTCAAACATATGCTTACAATGCAACCGTGTTGAGGATGATGCACATTTATTTTATGAATGTGCAGAAGCCAGTAATCTATGGCGTTACATTAACAAACTTACCTCAAAGAATTACAATATTGAGGCAAACTTTAAAAACATAGTACTTGGTACTGGGAATACGTATGTAGACAATTTGTTTTCATTAGGTTTATTTTGCATATATAAAGCAAATGTGTTAAAACAAATTAATAAATGGAAATTTACCTCAGTCTATCAACTGTTTATTGTTGAAAAAAGTATAAGAAATTACATTAAATTACATTAAACACCCAGATGTTTGGTGTAGCAAACTCTAGGAACTTGAACATTATTTATATTGATTGAACATTTCCTGTTTTTTGAGAGTTTCTAACTTGAACCAATTAGCATGAATTCTGATTTAGGGATGTTAAGACTTAGTTTATTATTTTTCAGCTCATTTTCGGATGCATAATAAATAATAGTGTCGTCTGAATACATACTAAGTGTACATTTTCTAACAACGTGGGGCATATCATTTATATATATATATATATATATATATATATATATATATATATGTATATGTATATATACACAACAGAGGGCCAACGATCGAGCCATGATACTCAGCATTTAATGACGGTATGTTCAGATAATGCACCTTTGACATTTGTAAATTGGGATCTTTCAGAAAGATAATTCATAAACCATTTTATTGCATATTTACTAAGTCCATAGAGTCTTAATTTACTTAATAAGATTTGGTGGTTTACCGTATCAAATGCTTTTTTGAAATCAAGCATACACAGACCGACCATCCTGCTCTCATCGATATCAGTATACCAATTTTCAGTAATATTGGCAAGAGATGTGGATGCGGAGTACGATGGGCGAAAACCTAATTGATTTTCATATATTAAGTTATTATTATTTAAGTAGGCATACAACTGATCAAAAACAGCACGTTCAATTATTTTTGAAATTATCGGTAATATGGAAATATGACGATAGTTACTAGGATTCGAATTATCACCATTTTTAAATATGGGTTTAACCTTTGCAGTTTTCCAGTTTATAGGAAAACAGCATGTAGTAAAAGAATGATTTATAATATGTGTAATGATTGGGAAAACCGTTTGAGCAGCAATTTTGAAAATATATGGAGGTAAATTATCAGCACCATTTGGTTTATTTGAGATTACTCAGATATTTAGAGACAAATTCGCATGTCACTGGTTCAAAATTGAATGATTTTTCAGTAAGGGGTTCCCTTTTATCATAATCAATAATACTTTTGGGCTTATCTATACCGGCTGCAAGTTCAGGACCAATATTTGAAAAATAGTTGTTAAAGACATTTGCTATTTCCTTATCATCCGTTGAAATTTTATTATCATTGCAAAAAATTTGAGTATGTTGATTTTTCTTTTTCGATGGTATAATATGTCTTATTATATTCCATGTTTTTTTTTAACATCGTTTTAATTTTCCTATATCTTTTCATTAATAAAATCTGACTTACTTTTAACAATTAACTTATTGCATACATTTCGACATTTACGGTATTTTGACCAAAGAGTTTGGTCATTTGAAATATTACATAATTTTTTTAAATTTATCTCGTTCTCGCATCTTTTCAATAATATCATTACCAAGCCAAGGAGCTGTTTTCTTTCGTATTCTTTGTTTTATTTTTTTTTATAATAGGGGCATGTTTATTAACTATATTTTATTAGGTATTTTTCAAGTAGCTGAGCACTTACATCCACATTGCCACTATTGATAATTTTATTCCAATTTATATTCTGTAGATCAGATAGAAATAATTTTCGTTAAACTTTTTAAAATTACGAAAGGTTTTGTACTTGTGTTTCTGTTTATTTACCGTGTCGTGTTTTATTCGTTTACCAAATATAGCATATAATCATTTTCAATTTTAACACATTATAATTTTGTACAAATGAACATTATAGATATTGTCCACGCTGACATCATTTGATCTTGTTCTGACGTCAAAGCGGTTCCCGTCAGTGGTATTAGCAAGGCCCCGCGCCTCCTCCTTCTCTTTGATGATGTTATTCTTTTTTGTATGGGCGGCCGTGAGGGCCACTAGAATCTCATCGGAGCTTTCAGGATTATGAGAACAGTGTTTGTATGGGCGGCCGTTAGGGCCCATATATTCTACTGCCTCTATAATACTGTCCTCATCGGAGCTTTCGAGATTACGAGACCTTGTTTAATTTGCAAAAGTAATCTCAAAAGCAAAAGCTCTTTTTCAAAATAGTACTTAGACTTGCATTGTAAATGAATGTCAAAGAAATAGAAATGAACGGTTAAAAAAACACCTGATAAGTTTATGTAATGTCTGTTAATTATCCTCTGTTGCAGACCGATGTTCTCCTTTATGATTATGATGTAGCGTGCCAGTATCAATATCAATGGCGGAATCAAGGGGCGGGGCCGAATCGTACATTAGAAGACTAAAAATTGTTAATATGTAGGGCTAATATAATTAATATATAACTACAAATGTACACACGTTTTATAAATTATAGATAACAATTTGCTAAGGTAAATAAACAATTATATAAAAAGTTGCAACTGTTCGAAATAACAATTGTATAATTCTACGCGTTCTGATTGGCTTAGAACTTGCAATGGACTCAATCTACCTGCGAGTGTGCGTCCTGTGCGTTTACAAATATAATACGGTGCTTTTAATAGTGATGTGTTAATAATAGTGGGCTAGGTTTACCACTTTTATTTTCTGAACTACTATATTCTACCTACTAGCATTACGTTCATTATTAATATGCAGTAATAGTGTTATAGAGTATATCTTGTTTTTACTACAGGGTCAATACTTGAGCAATTATCCTGTCACCAAAGTGAAACCAAATCTCCATTAGAATGGCACGTTTCAAACACACTATGCCTGTCATGCCTCATTCTGGTACTACCCAGCATCTATATGACGTCGCAAAAGCCAACAATGAATTTTCATTTCATCTGTATAAAACACTGCTGCCAACTAACGAAGGTGAGAACATCTTCTTCTCACCTATAAGCAACACGATGGCGCTGTCAATGACGCTGCTGGGAGCACGCGGTAAAACTGCTGATCAGATGAAACAAGTTCTGCGATTCAATCATATCGAAGACGCACAAATTCACAGAGCTCTCGAAGAATTGAACCAACTGCTGTATGCCAGCGACGATTACATATTGAAATCTGCAAACCGTCTTTTCAGTCATCAAGGGTTCCGCATTAAAGATGAGTTTCTCCGCCAAACAAAAACTCATTATGGTTCTGAATTGCAACACATGATTTTGTAAAAAAGAAAGAAGAATCTGTAATGGCCATAAATGCTTGGGTTGAAGGGCAAACAGAGGGTAAAATCAAATTGTTGATCCAGAATATCCACTCAAGGATGCGTTTGATTTTGGTTAATGCAATTTACTTTAAAGGAATGTGGTTTGAACAATTTGATAAAGCAAATACACATAAAAGTAATTTTCATGTCTCTATTAAACAAAAGCATGAATGTGATCTGATGTATCAAAATAGCGAATTTAATTATACTCATGACTTAGAAAATAGGTGTGCTGTTCTCGATTTGCCATATAAGGGGTACGATCTGAGCATGTTCGTTGTCTTGCCAGATGAAGTAGATGGGCTATCTAGACTAGAGAATAAGTTATCGGCTTCTCTTCTGCAATCCTGGACCAGTAACATGGTAATTGAAGATGTTAATTTATGGCTTCCAAAATTTAGTTTGTCACAGAAGTTTCAGTTAAATGATGCACTAATTAAAATGGGGATGGGATATCTATTTGATTCGAAAAAAGCTGATTTGTCTGGAATCTCCTCGGAAAATTTGTTTGTGAGTGCGAACATACATAAAGCATTTATTGAAGTTAATGAGGAGGGTACTGAAGCTGCAGCAGTCACATACTTTGAGGATTCTGATATACTTAGTGCGTCTTTAGAAGTACAAAGGCCTCCCATTCTGTTTCAGGCTGATCATCCGTTTTTGTTTGTTATTCGTGACAGGCGGAGTGAGGTGGCGCTCTTCATGGGCAGAATGTCAAAACCTGATGATGATTTTTAATTGATTGATTCTATTTCTTTAATTTCGTCAAAAATTGTAATAGTTTAAATTTAAAATAATATGATCTTTTAATTGTTGGTCATTGGTATCTACAGTACAATTACATACGTTTTATGATTTCTTCTGTGTTTTTTTTATAATATTAGTTTTTGAAAAAGACTATCGACAAAACTATCAATCGATTCAACTCCAATATTATCATTGTCATCATGATTATTGTTATCTTTATGTTGTAATTGTATGATTAAGTTAATAATGATTCATAATTTTTGAAAAAAAGTTAATAACGTTAATTTGGGAAAAATAGTTTGAACAGCATTCACGTAAGTAAGTAAATAATTATTTGGTAGGCTGCTTTTTCAGCGGAGCAGACATTTAGCAGACTGAAACTTATTGAGAAGTCTCTTACCCCGGTATTCTTAAAACGAACTTTAGTCATAGTTCGAGCTAAAACTTTAAAATTACGTCATTTCGTATTCTTAAAACGAACTTCGACTAGCACTACGACTAAATGACCTCGACTAAAATGATACCTCCGCAGGCCGATTTTTTTAGTCAGCCTAGGGTCAGGCTAAATCGCCGACTTGAAATATTTACCCCACTAAAAACGTGTTTTTTGTAACTCACGATAAAGTGAAACGAATAAAAACGATTGTATACGCAGGTTTGATATATCTTCGGTGTGTTAAACAAAAGAGACATCAAGTTTAGCTTCCAGGAGGAGAAATTAACATGTTTTGCTAGCCACATGCGATAGTTCCTGATTTGCACGAAATCCTCTCGCGTTGCGATCACGTACGTAGCTTCACAATAACAACAACAAAGATGGCGCCGCCCTCGCTCGGGCTCAACTATAATAGTTCTCCAAAGAAAGCAAATTTTCAGTGTCTGTTAAAATTCTCTATCGTAATATGTTAACAACTAATATAGTTATTATTATAGAAAATTAATTAAGGGAATGATGGTCTATTATGAATTATGAGGAAATACGTTTTTGAACCACAGACGGCAGCTTAATATTCATCCGCGTTACCGGATCTCTAAAATTTCGTCTGCTATTAAAGTTTGCCCTTTTCATTGGTTAGTTTGATAGTCGTGGCTTGCCAGTCGTCTTCAGTTGAACTAAACCTAGGACTTGATTTAGTCGTAGTAGTGAGAAACCTAATGTCCAAAAAAACAGGTTTGCGAGATAGGCTTGCCCAAAGCAATTTTATTGCATTTTCCGGATATTTTGGGTATGCTGAATCCAAAAATGCAAAGGTCCATTTTTTCCGAGATTGTCTTGGCGGCCATTTTGGAATTTCAAAATGGCCGCCATTTGTACAGTAAAAGTAACCATAACTGCGCTATTAGAGTAGGTATCGACATGATTTTGGTACCAAACCCCATATTCTCAATGTTAACCTGTCCAATGGTGATATTCTCACAAACCATAAATGGCAGCCATCTTGAATTTCAAAATGGCTGCCAGTTTGAAAGTAAAATAGCAATAACTGTGCTATTAGAGCAGGTATCTACTTGATTTTGGTAGCAAACCATAGGTTTTCGATGTCAACCTGTCCAATGGTCATATTCTCACGAATCATAAATGGCGGCCATCTTGAATTCCAAAATGGCTGCCATTTTCACAGTAATAAAAAACAAAACTGTGCCATTAGAGCAGGTCAACATGATTTAGGTGGCCAAATCCTGTGTTTTCAATGTCAAGCTGCCGAATGGTGATATACACATGGATCAAGAATGGTGGCCATTTTTAATTTCGAAATGGCCGACAAATTTCTAACACAAACTGCTTAGTTTTTTGCGAAGTAATGTCAATTATTAATTGCAAAATCCAAGTTTTAATTGCAAACCTATCAACAAATTAACCTGTCTAATGGTTATATTCCAAGTGAAATCATACATTTCTTGGACCATGAAGACAGAAAGACAACACATGTGAAGTACCAAAGAGAAATCCAAAAGGGGCTTTGTCATGATTCTGTATGTCAGTGGTCTATCGGAAAAGATCAGATCGAATGAGCACACATAACTTTAATACATGATTCAGACATCAAAATAAGTTGAGAGAACAAGTGCATCCGAAAAACAAGATTCCATGACCAAACACTCACCTTAGAGTTATTATGTGGTCATTGCGACCAATAGTAAAGGGTTTGACCACTTAGGTGAACATGAAATGAGGTTGAAAAATATAAATAAAGGAGTACGAACTAGAGCCAACATGGGTTCTTCTTAATGAGACATGCACAAATCAGCAATCACTGGACATATGGTCACACACAACCACATCCCAGATTGGAAATACTATAAGTTACAGGGGGAACTGATGTCGGCAGTAGATGAATAAGGATCTAAATAGTTCAGAAGTAAAGACAATAATATAAACAGAGACGAGGGAGTACACCAATTGTCCCATGTCTTTGAACAATTTTTGTCGACCCACAACAAGACCCAGGGACTCCTGCTTACATCAGACCAGGAGAGGTTCACCCTTCCAATCATGTGCAAACGCATCAAGCTCAGTAGCACCTGGGCGGTAAAATTTTGTGGAAAATTTCCCCACTTTGAAATTAGAATCATCTGCAAACCTGTCGAAAGTATGAGGACCCCACAGAGAATCCATGTAGTGGAAAAATGGCCATGAAACCCCCCAATCATCAAAATCAATATTCCTGCTTAGGCTGTCTGCCCTGAAATTGGTATCCCTAGGGACCCAGTCAACATCTAACCTGTCTCTTATACACATCTAGATGTGTATAAGAGACAGGTATCAAGTTAATAGAACAAAGACAGAGGGGAGGAATAGCAGTAAAACTAAGTATTTATCATTAATATCTTTGCTAATGGTTAGAGTTTAACATGATCAATATATCAATAATAAATAATGACAGCATCAAAGACACAGATTAACGATTACAAACCAGATAAAACAGTCCAACTTTTCGACAGATATGATGTTCAAGATTTAGTGAAGTGCAAACTATTAAAAGAACAAACCAAAACCAATTAATATGACATGGAAAGAAATTTGGCAATAAACCATGTGTCTGTGATAGATATTATCTTTTGGAAAAATCAAGTCATCTATGGCACATGGGCACATCCATTTGGAGAATGCAGTTTAAAAAGTTGGTTATAGATGTGTATAAGAGACAGGACACTTTCAATTGTCGGAAGATGTTAAACATTATCAGGATGCATCAAATGACAGACACATTGATGCTACTGTATTTTATAGACTGCCTTAGACACAAAACTAATAAATGCTTACTTGCTACCCTATATCAATGTTGGTTATTGAAAATGAAAAAATAGGAAAATTGCAAGTACTGTATGTACAAGTCTGTAGGCCTACATGACACTTAAAAACAATTAAAATATTATCTCAGTCAAGAAAGAATTGTTGATGGGAGCAATATTAATGGGTCATGCCAACAACATATTTTACTCTCCCAGCACCCAAAGCAGTCGTAGTAGTGGCTAAATTTGAGTTCCAGAAAAAATTGCGCAAGAACTATAATTTTCTGCCCGATTTTATGGTGTAGACGTCTGTTCAAGCACTTTTAAAGTGCTTGAACAGACGTCTACACCATAATAACTGAATTTGCTTTAAAAACTAGTAGTATACAATGAGGATAATTTGAAGGGCAGGTATGTATGCCTACCAATTTAATCATTAATGATGAGAGAGTGGGTTGGTGTAATGGTTTCCATTGTGGTTCTTGATCTTGTTCATGTTTGACTACACCAGTTTGCTCTACACCATGTAGATATCTAATACCACCAACATCTACCGGTACATTTTTTTTATTATTGTTACTTCGTCATGCAAACTCTTAAACAATAATACCTAATGAAATAATTTCAAGTTTCAAATGTGTAGATGGCAGAGAAGAATAGCATGACACAAGTTTTATTGTTCTAACAAGATATGTTGATCTGCTGATTAAGGAACTCTTATGTAATTTCTAGATTAATACCGGAGTGGCTGATATTGTAAAAACACTTTACATGCATATGAAAAAATGTCAGTCATTTTGAGTAAAGACAGCTGGCCTCCGTATTTCATGTGAATATCACCATTGGACTGGTTAATGTGTTATTAAGTTCGTAATAAATCTTTTTCAATCGACATATTTACTTTTAAAAAAAATAATGCAATTTTCATAAATTCTAACATTTTGATAGTAAAAAACGGGGGAATTTGGTCATGGGGTGGGGAGAGGTGTTCCCATTACATGTGTAACCCCTCCCCTTTGATGCTTCAGCTATTAATGTATAATAAGGCCAAATCTCATGATTCTTATGATATGTATTCCAATAATAAAAGTATGTATTGATTTTAAATAACTTTAAAGAATCTCACCATTGGACAGGTTGACATTGAAAATATAGGGTTTGCTGCCAAAATCAGTTGATACCTGCTCTAATAGCACAACTATTGTTATTTTTACTCTAAGAACGGCAGCCATTTTGAAATTCAAGATGGCCGCCATTAATGATCAGTGAAAATATCACCATTGGACAGGTTGACATTGAAAATATAGGGTTTGCTGCCAAAATGATGTTGATATTTGCTCTAATGGCACAGTTATTGTTATTTTTTATGTGAAAATGGCGGCCATTTTGAAATTCCAATAATGGCCGCCAAAACAATCTCGGAAAAAATGGACCCTTGCATTTTTGGATTCACCATATCCAAAATATCCAGAAAATGCAATAAAATTGCTTTGGGCAAGCCTATCTCGCGAAATGACACTAGTAATATCATGTCGATACCTGCTCTAAAAGCACAATTATGGTTATTATTACTGTGAAAATGGCAGCCATTTTGAAATTCAATATGGCTGCCATATATGATTCGTAAGTATCTCACCATTGGACAGATTGACATTGAAAATACAGGGTTTGCTGCCAAAATAAGTTGATACCTGCTGTAATAGCACAACTATTGTTATTTTTACTACAAAAACGGCAGCCATTTTGAAATTCAAGATGGCCGCCATTTATAATCAGTGAGAATATCACCATTTGACAGGTTGACATTGAAAATATAGGGTTTGTTGCCAAAATGATGTTGATATTTGCTCTAATGGCACAGTTATTGTTATTTTAAATGTGAAAATGGCGGCCATTTTGAAATTCCAAAATGGCCGCCAAGGCAATCTCGGAAAAAATGGACCCTTGCATTTTTGGATTCAGCATACCCAAAATATCCAGAAAATGCAATAAAATTGCTTTGGGCAAGCCTATCTCGCGAAATGACACTGGGGTCCACACTATAGTTAAAACTTCGACTACATTGTTTGTGAATACAAATTGAAGTTAAAGATGCAACTAGCACTAAATGAAGTTCTAGATCGAAGTTCGACTAAAGTTTGTTTTAAGAATACGGGCGTTAGGAACTCAGAAAACACCTAAGGATAATTCATACTAAGAATTTTGGCCTCAAAGGATTTAATGTAAATTTGTATAAAATACCTGACACAGCCCAACTGTTTGGAAATTGTATGATATAATTAGTAAACCATTTTTGAAATAAAGTTTAAATATATCAGGAGCCCCCGACGCACACCATCGCGTCTGCGTTTAACTCTCACAGACCCGACGCGACAACAAATCGCGTCGGGCTGCGTCGTACGACGCTGTCTGAGTTGGCCGTAAGGCATTGAGAACCTACTTGCCGAGGATATTTTGTTTAGTGATATACTGTATTAAATAATTTTTCTCGAAAAAAGGCTCGCAAAACTGCTTTTATTTAATCCTGGAGGAATTAGTTCCTAGATGATTTATTAAGCACGCCTTATCAAATTACAACGCTTGTTTGTTAGTAGGTCAAATACTAAGACATGCTGTGACACAAATACATAAATTCATCTATATAACACAAACGCAGCAATAGATCCGGGTTTAATAAAATAACCAATCTACACCACGATATGTTTCAATGGCTCAACCGTCATTATCAAGTGAAGTCACATATACTCATACCTGGCTACCTTGAGAAATTTCAAAAGAGTAAGATCGGGTGACATAAAGAGTGCCGAAGGCACGCACAGTGGCTGGGGGACCAGGGGGTCGCCAAGGGCTCCCAGTCCTTGGCCCCTGGACGCTTTGGCATAAATACGGCATTGAGTTTATAATACAGTAGTTATTGAAACATGGAGGTAGAATGTTATGATTATGGATATTAGGCTAGTTATAGTAAAACTGATAAAGAAACAAAATTTACTCAAATTTTAGAATAAACGTAAGTTTTGCTGGTGTTTGCGTAAGACTGTAATATTTGATTGGAATGCGAAGATTTATGGCGAATGCCGTACGGGTTGACAGGTCTGTCACTAAGCTTACCGTACTCGCGCGAATAAGCGCCCGGGCGCTTAAAATATTTTTTGCACTTTTTGAGAGGCGCTTATGAAAACAGAATGGAAACTGTTATTGAAATAGATGAAAATCGAAGGGTTCTTATGAGAACTTATTACATCCAAGAGGCACATTTTGAATGTAAAACGATTAGGACATCAGGAAACCGCAAATTACGAATGGTGCTGCGGTGGAAAAGATAATCGTCCAGGCAAGAATGTTGTGACTACAGTATTACATAACAGCAGAATAGCAGATGAAATTCTGAGTGGTGGTGGTTAGCTTATTGGCCCGGTCGGTCCATTGCAGGACGGCATGATCATTGCAGGTTTTCTTGAAAACTTTGATGAGAGAATGTGTTGAAGGCGCAAATTGTCGGGAAAAGTGTAGGAATAGGCTATAGACAAATGTAAGAAGATGAAAGTTGGAAATATACTGTCTGCGCTTATTAAAACGGGGCGCTTATTCGCGCGAATACGGTATATACAGAGCAAAGGAGTGTGACACTAAGCTTACATAGAGAGCAAAGTAGAGTGAACTGAATCACCTTACCTACTCATTACTGATTACATAATGATGGCCGAGCCATTGAAACATGTCGTGGTGTAAATTGGTAATTTGTAATAAATTCATCTCCATTTAAGTATTAAAATAAAATGTAAATATGTAAATAAGACCTTTATGTTTTTAAGCATGGTTATACATCATAATACTAATAGATTCTAAATAGAATACAATAATCACTTTACACTTTTGAAAACCTCAAAATTACTGTATTATTATGTACCGTATACGTCTTTTGTCAAAAAGTCATTATTCGTTCTTTAATTTGTAAACAAATTGTAATCTTTTTTTTAAAGAATTGAATGAAATATAATAAACGTTGAATTAATTGAATTTCCTTGGATCCAATTGGCTGACTGAAATTATATTCTATATTTCCCATAATGCATTTTCTCCAGGTGACGTGAATTACGGTATTTACTGCTCTCCGCTGTCTGTCTGTCTGTCGGTCTGTTAGCAAGATTACGCAAAAAACATACATCGGCATGATTGGTGGTCAATTTAAGACAAGGTACTATAACCATAATAAATCGTTTAAGAAAGAAATATATAGCAAAGATCTGAACTATCTAAATACGTTTGGTCCTTAAAAAAAAAAATATGGGATTCCGCATTAAATGGAAGATAATGAAATACTCGTCCATAAAGAACGCCGCCTACGGGCGTTGCAGCCTTTGCCTTGATGAGAAAATGTGCATCTTAAATGCAAATAAAGCAAATCTGCTTAAAAAGATCTGAACTAATATCCAAATGTCGCCACTACAACAATAGGAAAATCTACCTACCACCTGATGATTGAAAGCTATGTAATTGTGTTGTACAGAGTTATATTCAGTCTACCTGAGGATCGCATTAAGCGTGAAACGCCTTGTAGTAGACGGTTGTGTTCTATTAATAAATAAATATTTTGCTCTTGCAACAACTTGCAATTGAGCACTCTTTGCCGCTTCAAAGCACATTTAATCAATTTATATATATATATTTATATTTATATATATATTTAATCAATTTATATATATATATATATATATTAGTACTATATATATAGCATATATGAATAGTATCCGATGTAGTTGGTTCCACGTATGTTTCACGGAAATATATAAATATAAGCAAATACGAAAAAGAAGCGATTGCATATGCGTTGACATTAGAGAAACATAAAATTTATTCACGCCTGTGTCCTTTCTCCTTATGAAAGTGGTTATTCTTTCACTAAATGAAATATATTTGGCCTTCCTTTTAATATCACTAAACTAATGATGCTGATAATAATAATAATAATAATAATAATAATAATAATAATAATAATAATAATAATAATAATAATAATAATAATAATAATAATAATAATTATTATTATTATTAAGCCTATTATTATAACAGGTACTATAATAGTAATAATTATAATAGAATAATAATAATTATTATATTTTCACTTCTATTAGCATTATAATATCAATCATTATAGTCTCTTCATCTATATAAACACACTCTCTCTATTTCAATTGCCGTGTGCATTTTGATTCTTACATTGCCGACATCTTGTTTATTCCACTCTATTGTTTGTCATAGGCTTCTTTACGGCCAATGCTTTTAAATGTTGCCGACAGTCTATTAGTAAATCACTTCTCAGTTACTAATTGCGTGCCTATTATCTTAGGATTTATCTTGCTTAATTTCTTACAGTTTTTATTTGAACTGCTCTGTGTTTTTCAGTCATACGTGTAACGCTGAGGAGGGACACAGGCGTGTCCGAAATATTCGTTTTGAATAAATTTTATGTCTATAATGTCAACATATAATAATCATCAAAGAAAGGTAAATACAGTGTTAGAATAAGGACAAAATAATACATCGTGTAGCATAGCTCTCAACGAATGTAGTCCTGTAATAAATGAATAAAGAAATTGCGTAATAAAATGCCTCTGGCGGGACTCGAACCTGCGACCTCTCGCTGTCAAGGCGAGCGT